>NC_067484.1:85123832-85308832 GCF_947179515.1 Apodemus sylvaticus
CATTATGGAGTGGCACATGCTTATGATCTCAACATTTAGGAGATGGAGGCAGGATAAGGAGTGTAAGGTCTTGGGCCATGTGGAGAGTGAGGCCAGCCTGTGTTATAAGAGACTCTGAATCAGAATAAAGAAAGTCAAATTGTTGTCAAGTTGTTCTCCACATCTGTAAACAATGTTGAAGACTTTAGCTTCCATCGTGTTGGCAGGGCAGTGTTTCAGGATGAGTGAGGCATGTTGTAAAGGCTGGGCTGAGTGGTAGCCATGCACAGCTACCTTTAATTCCTCCAACCTTTCTCTCTTTTTAAAATGTACTATTTATTTGTGTGTGTGTGTGTGTGTGTGTGTGTCTGTGTGTGTGTGTTGGTTTATGCATGATTGGCCCAGGTTGTGGCACCATTAGGAGGTGCGGCCTTGTTGGAGTAGGTGCATCACTGAGCTTTAAGACCCTCATCCTAGCTACCTGTAAGCAGTCTTCTCCTAGTGGCCTTCAGATGAAGATGTAGAACTCTCAGCTCCTCCTACAACATGCCTGCCTGGTCTCTGCCATGCTCCTGTTTTGATGATGATGATAAACTGAACCTCTCTACCTGTAAGCCAAAAATGTTATCATTATAATAGTTGCCTTAGTCATGGTGTTTTTTCACAGCAGTAAAACCCAAATTAAGACAGTGTGTATGTGCGTACACTCGCATGTGTATCATGGAGTACATATGGATGCTAGAAGTGAAGTTCAGGAGTCAGTCCTTTCCTTCCATGGTGAATTCTGGGGACTTGAACTCAAGTCTTCAGACTTGGCTGCAAGAGGCATCTCGCTATCCCCCTCCCCTCCTCAGAAACAAATGGTTAGGTATCTAAGAAGCAAGTAAGGAACCTCCTTGCCTCAGTGAACCATGCGTTTGAGTTCTGAGTTGAGACTGATAAAGCTCATGACTCATGGCTGTAGGGATCCTTCTGAATCTGATGCCATCTAACCTGCACTCAGGAAATTCCTGAAGATGCTAGGAGCTTAGGAAAGCTGGTGAGTCAGTGCCAGGGTCAACCCAGATGTCACTAGGAGAAAGGAGAGGCTGCTTGCCACAGCGTTTTGTTACTGATGAATCCAGTTACAGTGGATTAGCTTCTCACAGTACCCTCTGTTTGAAGAGTCTAAGATTTCTTGGGAACACGATCCAGCTTCTGCTCTTTCAACGCACATTTGTGCCAATGCTCTAATTCTTCAGTACGGACCAGTGTTTGTGTAAAACCACCTTTATCTTTTTATTTGATTCACATATAACCATACTTGGCCTCTTCCCCACTTAATGCACTTCAGAGAACTCTGACATCATGATACTGGGTGCTATTTCTGGCTTTTCTATTGGCACGGGCACAGTCATAGCTTTGCAGACCAAAACTTTGCAGTCTCTTAACCCTGGCTCCCCACAGAAGGCTGAGGCAGAAGCCAGCTCCAGGAATAGGTAAACTGATTGTCATGCATCGTGCCATCCCTAGGGGTCCTTAACTATCTTAGTTTCCATCTGGAGACCTCAAGAGCAGTGTATGCATCTGTGCAACACACAGTGGCTCTTGCATCTGTAGCTGTAGCTCCAGTAGTTGATTCTTGACCCAGTTTTTTTTCTTTTTGGTTTTTTTTGGTGTGCACATGTGTATGTGCATTTGCATGTGTGAGTGTGTGTGGCCTGCGCGCATGCACACGCCACATTTGATGTCAAGTGACTTGATTTCCCACTTTATTTATTGAGGCAGAGTCTCTCACTGAACCTGGAGCTTGACAATCTTGGCTATTTTTGTTAGCAAGCTTGTCCTTGGGAGTCCGTGTCTCCACCTCCTAAGTCCTGGGATTACAGGCTTCTGCTCTACCTGCCCGACTTTGATGTGGGTTCTGAGGGTCTGAACTCTGGTTCCCATCTTGGAGCAGTGAGTGCCTTTTCATTAAGTCATCTTCTCAGCCCAGTAGCACAATTTTTAAGTACTTTTTTTTTTTCTGAGACAGAATCTCATGTAGCCCAGACAGGTCTCAAAATCACCATGGACCAACGAATGACTGAATTCCTGATCCTCTGCCTCCAGAGTTCTAGGATTATAGGCATATGCCACCACATATTAAACTATGTATTTATTGAATTTTTGTGTGTTCATACGTGTCGTGGCATGGGCCTGGAGATCAGAGGACAATGTACACGCCTTTGTGCCCTCCCTACATGTGAACACCCTGGGGCTCTGACTCAAATGGCTGGGCTTGGCAGTTAGTGCCCTTTGACCTCGGAGTCATCCTGCCTGCTCAACATGGCACATTTTAATAAGGAGATTACATGAGTCATTGGGGTATATATGGATGGATTTTATTTGTCTTGTAGAGGTAGTTGAGCAATACTGATCCAGACACTCACCTGGGACTCTTGTGTCAGGGCACAGTTTGAATATTTGGTGGCACCACTTTTTTTAACCCTCAAAACATCTCCCTGCTTTATTTTATTTTATTTTATTTTATTTTATTTTATTTTATTTTATTTTATTTTATTTTATTTTATTTTTGTTGTTGTTTTTGTTTTTTGGATTTGGTTTTTTTGTGACAGGGTTTCTCTGTATAGCCCTGGCTATCCTGGAACTCACTCTGTAGACCAGGCTGACCTCGAACTCAGAAATCCGCCTGCCTCTGCCTCCCAGAGTGCTGGGATTGCAGGTATGCGCCACCACCGCCGGGCATCTCCCTACTTTTTAAGGTAGACAAATCTGTCCCATACTACCTTGACTGGACGAATGGTTGCTAGGCAACAAAACAATGCCTTACCTGAAAGGCAATGTCCACTGTTGGAAAACACAGACTTCGGACCTTTGAAAAATCTTGGTTTAACGATAAGCTTGTCCGGTAGTGGCTCTTTATCTGTGCTATCTTACGCAGCCTATAAGATGAGAGTCCTCTGCTAAGGAATGATGAGAAGAGTTTCTGCTTGAAGGCAGGAATGGAGAAGCATGACCCAGAGGATGGTCCAAAGTGATTTGTAAGTGTTAGCCCAGCCAGGAGGAAGCAAACCGGGAGCCTGCCAGCGCCACCGCCACCGCCACCACCGCCGTTTCCACTCAAGCCTTTCCCTTTGGTTGTTTCCTAGTGGTTACTTAACAGAAAAAGGTGAAGCCCCCCGGCAGCCTAGTCTCAAAATTTTTGGACCTCAGTCATCACCCGAGGTCTATTTTATTTCTGCCCTGACTGCAAATCTTATCGAAGTAAATTATGTAAGCTCATTAGAGTTCGTACCATTTTTTACTTGACCAGTAATTACCTCTCAAGTTTCTGAAGTGTATAAAAATATAAGGAATTATTATGGCACTTGAATTATATATATATATACACATATACATATATATGTATATATAGTAAGACTTATGTAGCAGATAATTTGTGGGACTAAAGGTACCAAATTAGGTCAAGGAGAAAAAGGAGTTTTGGGGTGTCTATTAATGTGAAATATGACTTTCCTCCAGTCACCAGCCACACAAAAGAACTCTGAATAATTTGTATTTGGGAAGGATGAGTGGAGCTGGTCTTTCTGTTTGCTGTCAGTCAAAACAGAACTCATTAAACCACATTTCTGGTGGGTGTGTTTGCACCTACTGATGATTGTTGGAGGCCAGTGGTTGCATCAGTAACATTTAAACTTTGACCCAAGCCCCGAGCTTTGATGAATTCAGAAACATTTTGTTAGACTAGGTGAGTCTGTAAATAGGGAGCTGGACTCTGGGTGTCAGGGACAGCAATCCATTTGATTAAATGCACAGAGAGGAGGCTAGTGTTTGAAGTGTGGTTCAGGGACTCCAAAGTTTTTTGATAGGATAAAATGGCCTTTTGGTGTCAACAGTTTTCTGTGGGCTGGGGGAAGTGGTTCAGTCAGGGAGGTGCTTGCCACACCTCCCTGAAGACCTCAGTCAGCTCTCCAGTACCCCTGAGAAGCTGGGGGTGGGGAGGGGGAGCAGAGGCAGAAGGCTCCCTAGGGATCTCTGGCCAGCTGGCCCCGTAGAATCAATGAACCTGGGTTCAGCAAAAGCCTCGTTCTCAAAAGTAAGGTAAAGAAAGAATTGTCTCAGTTTGGGATTCTATTAGAGTTAAAACACCAGGGCCAAAGGCAACTTGGGGCGGAAGTGATTTGTTATTCTTTCATATCTGTCTGTCTGTCATATCTGTCTGTCATTGAGGGAAGTCAGGGCAGGCACTGAACCAAGGCAGGAACTGAAGCAGAGGCGTGGAGGAGGATGCTTCCCGGCTCCCCCCCATGGCTTGCTCAGTCTGCTGTCTTACACCTGCCCAGGGGTGGCCTGACCATATTCATTGCTATTTAAGAAAATGCACTCCAGATCTGCCTACAGGCCAGTCCTATGAAAGCATTTCTTAACTGAGATTCCCTTTTCCCAAATGATTCTAGCTTGACACAAAACTAGCCTGCAAAATGATACCTGCTGTTAATCCTAACTTCCACACAAGTTGCCTGTAGTGTGTGTGTGTGTTTGTGTGTTTGTGTCTGTCTGTCTGTCTGTGTGTGGTATATATGTGTGTCTCTCTGTGTGTGATATGTGTGTCTGTGCAGTATGTGTCTGTGTCTGTGTATCTGGTGTGTGTGTGTGTATGTGTGTGTGTGTACACATAGGGTGCTTGCTGCACTAGTCTGATGACCTGAATTCTATCCCTGAGCTCCATGTGGAAGCAGAGAATGAACTCTTGAAAACTGCCCTCTGGGCTGGAGACATGGCTCAGTGGTTAAATGCACCGACTACTCTTCCAGAGGTCCTGAGTTCAAATCCCAACAACCACATGGTGGCTCACAACCATCCCTAATGAGATCTGACGCCCTCTTCTGGAGTGTCTGAATACAGCTACAGTATACTTACATATAATAAATAAGTACATCTTTAAAAAAAGAAATCTGTCCTCTGACCTCCACCCATGTTCTACGCATCCATTTGCCCCTTTCCCTACCCACGCAAATAACAAGTAGAAATAAATATATGGCAAGAGATTAAAGTCAATAGTGACTTAAAATGGTTTTGTGTTTTATAAATCACACATGTGTTTGTGTGCAAATGTGCATGTGTGTGCATGGACACTTGTGCTACTGAAAAGCAGTCATCCATTTCTGAGTTAGCACCACCTTCAGGTTCCTTTGAATGCTGGGCCAAGCACTGGAAGGCCTTTGCCACAGTTATGTGTCTGCTCCAGGTGTCCACTGATGCTCTGCAGGAGCAAGATGTTATCGTGGTCCCGATGGAGGAGACCTTGTGGGTTCTTCCTGTGGTGCTGTCTAGGAAAGGATGTTCTGGGCAGAGAGTTCAAGCAATGAGTCAAAGCTTGTCTTGAGGGTGAAACACAGCTCCAGGTCCTATTGGCAAGGCAAGTTTTATTGCAATCCACCCTTGAGCAACTACAACCTGTTGAGTGGGTGAGGAACTAAGCTAACAGGCTTGTAACCTGGCACGTGTAATGAAGTGCACGGCAGGCGATTCAGACGGAAGCGGCTCCGTGCTCTTGGGAAACACCGATGTCAGTGCAGGGTTGACGCACTGATGAGGATCTTGTGAAGGAGTAGTTGGCAAGGCTTGGAGGAGGCATAGCCAAAGACCCAGAAAAGAGGAAAGGAGAAGAAGAAAGGGACATGACAATGTCCTGACTCTCTTTTCCTTACGAAAGCTTTGCTGTGCCCAGACCTCCACCCACCCACCACAGCTCCTTCCTTTCCTTTCATATCCGGTTGATCCTGAAACTTCACCTCTCCTTTTCGACGTGCCTAATACCTGTGCTTAAAGAGAGGGAAGCAGCTTAGAGCTCGGAGCTTGTCCACAAGTGAGCATATTGAGTTAGACGTGGTATGTCCCCGCTTTAGCTGGGAAGTTGGTCACCGTGGGCTCCTGACCCCCCAGAGCACCCGGGCCGTGTCTTCAGATCCACTGCTCTCTTTAGCTCTCTTGGGGCACGTAGTTTTTCTGGCAACCTCTTCCAGCTCCCTCTGTAAGGCACTTCCTGGTTTTGCCTTGCACTGTTACCTGTTACCTAAGAAGTTTTTGGAGCAGACTCAGAGATTAAGGTACAAGCAACAGAAGCATCCAAACTGTGCCTGATCAGGAGGAGATATATCGATCTATTAATGTTTCTACAAATTGGTTTGTGCTCATTAGTTTTTGCTGTCTTGATATAAACTCAAGCCACTTGGGTATTGCCTCCATCAGATTGGCTTGTAGGCAAGTTTGTTTAGGCATTTATTATTATTGTTATTATGATGATGATGATGATGATGATGATGATGATGTGTGGGAAGGCCTAGCTCATGGTGGACAGTGCCGTCCCTGGGCAATGATCTTGGATTGTAATGAAAAGCTGAGCAAGCTACAGAGAGCAAGCCTGTAAGCAGTATTCCCCACGGTCTTTCTTCAGTTCCTGCTCTTGGGTTCCCACCTTGCGCTCTTATCTTGACTTCTCTTGAGACTGGACTAAAACTCATCAGCTAAAATAAACCTTTTCCTCCTCAAGTTGCTTTTTGATGGTGTTTTAGGAGGAACCAGAACAGAAGTCGGTGTTTCCATGATGACTTCCTCTGAGCTCTAGGGCTGCTGGGTCAGCAGGAAAGCCTGAGGAATGGGCTCTTAGAAGACACTCCTCTCAGAATAGAACACATCCTCCACTGAGATAGTCTCATTGGGAGCCATTGGAGCTGTGCATGTCTTGGAATGTTTGTATCTCTGTTTATCTGGAGTGTCTTCTCTGCTGGAAGACTCATCACGCTGTTTCTTTGTAGAGAAATGTTTTTAAGAAGCCACCTTGAAGCCGGGCGGTGGTGGCACATGCCTTTAATCCCAGCACTTGGGAGGCAGAGGCAGAGGCAGAAGGATTTCTGAGTTCGAGGTGTTCTGGTCTACAGAACAGAGTGAGTTCCAGGACAGCCAGGGCTACACAGAAAAACCCTGTCTCAAAAAAAAAAAAAAAGAAGAAGAAGAAGAAGAAGAAGAAGAAGAAGAAGAAGAAGAAGAAGAAGAAGAAGAAGAAGAAGCCACCTCATGTTGTGGGCTAAGGGCTGGGACTCTGGCTCAGATGGTAGAGAAATTCCTAACACGCAGGGATTTCTGGGTTCCATCTGTAGAATAGCATAAAACCAGGCATGGCTGTTCTTTAAGTAACTTGGGAGGTGTAACCCCAGGACTTGGGAGGTGGAGGCAGGAGGATCAGGAATTCAGGGTCATCCTCAGATATAGACAGGAGCCAGAACGGGATGGAGATGTTGTCTTAAGGAAGAAAGAGAGAAGGAGACCACATGCATTCAAGTCCTGCTCTTATGACCTTCTAGGTTTGTGGAAGAAAAGCCCGTTTCGCAGAATTTCCCATAGAAATTCAGCATCAGCGGGGCTGGGTAAGGAGCAGAGGAAATATGTCTGGAAGAAGCACAGGTTTAACAAAAGCAGCTCTCAGAGGATCCCTTTCTCCTGTACAGAGCAGCTTGGCTCGAGACTTCGTTTTACACCTCCGTCAGCAGCTTAGCCTTGCCTTGAAGAATGATAGAAATGTAGAATTTCTGACCTGAAAACATCAGGCCGGCCTTCCTTTTCACCGACTGACAGCTGCGGTTCAGAGTTGAGTTAGCCTGCAGAGATTGATATCTGGCATCCGAGAGCTCGGCATGCATTAGCTTTTACACAGCTAACTCTGGGCACACATCTTACAGCTTGAAAACAGAGTAGCTGGGCTTGAGCAATTAACTTCTCGAAGCCTCATAGACCTGTGCTGGGGGACATAGAACACATTATCCGGGCTTATCCTTTCTTTATACTCAGCGTGTCTTGCTCACAATGTGGATGGAGCAGGTTACTGCCCTTCCCTTGCTGTCAGTAGAAGTCCTTAACTAAACTTATGGGGAAATCATTGGCAGATAAATCATTAGAATTCTTTATTTAAAAACACCATATTAGTTACTATTGCTGTTACCAAAAGCAACGTAGGGAGGAAAGGATTTATTTGGCCTACATATCCTGAGTCATAACTTGTTGACAGAAGCCAAGACAGGAACTCAAACTGGGCAGGAACCTAGAGGGAGGAACCGGTTATTGGCTTCCTTCTCATAGCTTGCTCAGCCTGCTTTCTTGTAGCACCCAGGACCATCTACTGGGGTGAACCCAGCCACAGAGAGGTGGGCTCTTCCATATCAATCATTAATCAAAAAAAAGTGCACCACAGCTTGCCTAGAGCTGGATCTTATGGGGTCATCCCTCAATTGCTGCTCCCCTTTCTCCAATGACTCTAGCTTGTGGCAAGTTGACATGAAACCAGCCAGCAGAAACACCAATAGAGAGGGCAGGGGAGCAAGTTAAGATACTTGCTGCTAAGTTTCCTGACCTGAGCTTGGTCCCCAGATCCCACTTACATGGTGGAACTTCTGCAAGCTCTCCTCTGACCTCCACAGACATGCTGTGGCATATGCATCCCCTCCCCAAGACACACAACACTTAAAATGAAGTAAAAATAAAACCCAGTCCCCTGCCACAGACTTGGGAAGAGAGGCCTTGGGAAACCTCTTTGTGGCTACATATACACAATGGCACTGGAACGTCTCAGACTCTATTAGACCTAAGGAAGCTCACCACCCCCACCATGATCAGCCGCTCTGAGGCCCCAGCCGGCAGAGAAGTGTCACACGAAGCCTTCTGGAGCACTGTCAGCAGCTGATGGCATTTTGACCACCGGGAAGTTTCTGAGTGACTTTCAACCCCATTGTTCCATATCTTATCTAGACTCTGCTGTTGTATAAACACTGCCCCAAAACAAGGTGTGTGGGGGCTGGGGGGGTTATCTCACCTTACTAGGTCTATCTAGATCACAGTTATCACTGAGGAGTCAGGGCAGGAACTCCAGGAAGGAACCTGTAGTGGGACTTAAAGCAAAGCTTAGAAGAATGCAGTTTAATAAAAAATTAACCATTATCTATGGACTGGGACCAATACTGCTTAACAGGTACCAATACTAATTAACTGAAGATGACCTACATGTAAGAAATAGAGCCAGGACTGATGGAGAAGAAGGTTCTAGTACGCTGACAGACCTGACACTGCTCTCCTCCAGACAACGATTTCTTCTTGCTGGATTGTGCTTTTCAGACCTTCTCCCTTTTGGCAAGTAAGGATGTTTTAATTTCATTTCTGTTACTCCGATGATGTACCTGATAAAAAAAAACAACTGCGGAGTCAGAGTTTACCTCAGCTCCCAATTTCTGGTGACAGTCCATCACTTGGGGGAAGTCCCAGATGCAGGAACTTAAGAGATCTGGTTACATTGATTGAGTCTACAGTCATAAGCAGAGAGAGCAGGGCAGTGTGGCACATGCCTTTAGTTGCAGCACAGAAGACTGAGGAAGGAGGATCTCTGTGAGTTTGAGGTCAGCCTGGTCTACAGAGCGAGTTTCAGGACAGCCAGGGCTACACAGAGAAACCATGTCTTGAAAAACCAAACAAAGTAGAAAGGGTTGCACGAATACCCATCACTCAGGTAAGTTTCTCTACTCTTCCTTAGCTTTCCTATTGTGATCAGGAGTGAGCTTCAAGGCAGGTCCGGACTGAAGAGGAAAGTCTGGGTCTGACAGCTTCAACTTTCATCAACCAGAAAGGAAGAAAGTCCAAGTCCTTGTGGTCTGTGAGAGAAGATTACAGCACAGGCCAGAGCACGTCCATGCTCTGAGCACTAAGGTCTTGTTTGAGAAATCCTAAGTCCAACTACACAGCAGCAAATATGATTTCCAGTTGCTGTCCATCTGGGTTGTGAGAACAAACTTGATCTCACAACTATTGTTGGAAATCTTAAGTGGGAAATAAACAGGAAGTTGCTTTCTTCATTTCCTATTACTTCCTGTTTTTGGCTGCCATTTTTGAAGTAATTGGAGCTGCTGTGACCTGGTTGAGAGCACTCCAGAAACAAGCAGAAATTTTGCCGGAGAAATTTTTGGAGAAAAATGTTGATGTCAGTCATAAAAACACATACATCATGGATCATATTTGCTCAGTGTAGAATCTGTCACATACCAGCTAGCATGCAGTGAATGTTCTGGGCATGAAGTAATCTTTCCATCGAGGATGTATTGAGTCCATCCTCAAACTCCACCTTTTGGATAGCTTTTTCTGAAGCTAGCCAGTATTTTTGGCAATCTTGATGAGTTCTTTGTTTCATGGCTTTGAGGCTGTTCTACAGTTGAACTGAAACGTACGAACATTGTGCTGGGGTGCTCTCCACTCTAGGTGTGGACGCATCAGAAACTATAATCGTCAAGTTAAGAGTAGCCAGAAATTAGAGGAATGGAAGGAAGGTGATGGGTATTTCCCCCGGGGGGCTCTTTGCAGATGCGGATGGTGGTGGCCGGGTGGAGGATGCCTCAGGGGTCCCGGGCTGGCCTTGCCTCCTCCTTCTCACTGCACAGCTCTTCTCTGATTGTTGGTCTAGAATGTGGGCCAACAGTTGGCTGTGAGCATGAAGTGGATGACATCTTCCACCCAGAAACACAAGCACAAACTCTGTTGCTGTCTGTTTCTGCCTGAAAGGTCTCATGCATGTGAACACAACTGGTAGCCTTATTTTAGGGCGTTGTGCAACCTCTGTGATGTTAGGACCTAGGCAGTTGCTGTTGGCCATCATTGAAGGTTAAGTTCAGCCCCATATCTGGACCTGGTCCTCTGCTGCCTTGTTCAACTGGGTGTGGCTCCTTCTGCCTCACACTGTCCAAAGCCATGCCTTTGGACATCTGGGCTGCAGCCTCAGATGTGAGCCACAATGAAGCCCTTCTTCCTTAAGTTGCTCTGTCGGACATCTTGTTGCAATGATGGAGAAGTCCCTAGCACATTGTCTTTCTTTGTGGCTGATGCTATATGCTTTTCCTGCATCCCAGCAAGCTCAGGTGGCTTGTGATTCAGGATGACACTAGACAGCAACCTTCCTCAGGCTTCCTTATAGACTTCCTTTTCTTCCGCAGCTCCCTCAGCAGTGTCAGCTCTAATCTCTTATCACATTTTTTGAAGTAGAACTCTACTTTCACAGTGCTAATGAAACAGTTCTCACCTTAAGGGAATAAGGCTATTTTTGAACCAGTTATTTGTCTCTATGACATAAAACTCAGGTTAAGACATATTCTACCATAGAATTTAATTACTTATAGAATAAAGAAAGTCATCCAGGAAAGCATTTGACAAACATATTCCTAGAGACCATAGGCACATGGGTTATATCTAAGGGAGAAGAAATTCTACAGTTAGCTTCAGGTGCTATCTCTGAGATTACTTTATTAGTTTTTTTGGTCAGTAGATGTGAGTGGTCTGCTAAGAATTCACTTTAAATGTGTTTTAAAGATTTATTTTATGTGTTTTGCCTGCATGTGCACTGCATGGGTATCTGGTGCCTGAGGAGCCAGAAGAGGGTCTCAGATCTCACAGGACTGAGGTAATGGACGGCTGTGAGCTGTCACAGGACACAGGAAAGAGACGTTAAAAGAGTTTTCACCACTAAACTCCCTCTCTGGACCCCTAACCATACATTTTAAGCTGGGTGGTGGTGGCGCATGCCTTTAGCCCCAGCACTTGGTGGGCAGGGACAGTAGGATCTCTGTGAGTTCAAGGCCAGCCTGATCTGCAGAACTTGGTCAAGGATAGCCAAGGCTACACAAAGAAAAGAAATCCTGTCACAAACAAACAACAAACAAACAAACCCAAACCAACAAACAAAAACAAAAACTCCACCACTACCATCAAAATAATTTGTTTATTTTTTCCAACAAGATAATTTTAATGGAGAGAGAGCTCAGGGACTAAGAACTCAGTGTTCTTCTAGAAGACCTGGATTCAGTTCCCAGAACTCAGGTCAGATGGCTTACCATGACTTGTAAGTCAAGCGTCAAGGGATCCAGTGCCCTCTTCTAGCCTGTGTGGTAACGTACACTCATTTTCACCCTGCCCCCCCCAAACACACACACATAATTCTAAAAATAAGATAAATCTTTTAAAAAGGAATATATTTTTAAACTTTTACCTGATAGTCACAAGGACACTGTGTCAGATGCCAGGTTAGGCAAAGAATGAATTTTAAGGTACTAAAAATAGTGCAAGATGATGTGCTCCTAACTGCAGCATTTCTAATCGTCCACAGTCAGGACATTCTGACGGACGTGGGGCTTTATATTTTTTCTGGGAACTTCAGTTTACATTGTACAAAGCTCAATCTATACTGCTGCTCCAATGTAGGTAAGATAGGACTTTTTTGGTCTTCTTTCTACCAGAAGCAGAGGTGGAATGAGACACAACTAAATTCACCCAGAAAATAGGCAAAGAAGTCTTTGCGTTGGGAGCTGGAGAGATGGCTCAGAGGTTAGGAGCACTGACTGTTCTTCCGAAGGTAATCCCAGCAACCACATGGTGGCTCACAACCATCTGTAGTGAGATCTGATGCCCTCTTCTGGAATGTCTGAAGACAGCTACAGCGTACTTACATGCAATAAATAAATAAATCTTTAAAAAAAAAGGAAGCCTTTGCGTGGTCTAAGTCCTTGTTTCTGGTTTGTCATCTACTGAGGACCTTCCTTTTATTATCTTAAAATGTGTGTGAGTGCAGGGAACATACCTAGGCCAAGCTCTTGGGAGGGCAGGCATCTCCCTGTCCATCTGTCCTTTTTGTCCTTCACTTCCCTTTTTATAGAGTGTCCAACTCCCTCTGGTCAATAAGCTGGGATCTGCCACTGCCTTCCGAGACTCCTGACACTTGCCTGTTTGGAGGAGGTAGGTGGTCATACCCTCTCTGGGTCCTCACTGTTGGCTCCATTTCTGATGGCTGTTATGTCCCGTCAGAATCTCAATATTATGATCAGGGGACACTTGTAGATTTCTGAATTCTGTCCCATGGCTGTGAGCGAGTCAGGACTGTGAGCCAGTCGGTGCGTGTTCCCAGAATCCTTTTGGGACCTTTTACAGGCTTACGGGAATCTGCAGACAAGATGGAAAAAAGGGTTTTAGAACTATCAGAAGATTGCAGTTCAGAGCGGTGGGAATGGCGCTTAGGGGTTTGAAATAGATGGGTGGAGGGAGAATGAGTCCGGCAGCGGGAACGTTCCCAGTGTTCCCCAGAGGGGAGAAGGAAAATAGAATGCGTGGGAGCGCTGGGTACAGGCTTCAGCCACCGGAGGTCGCTGTGGGAGCGCTGAGTACAGGCTTCAGCCACAGGAGGTCGCTGTGGGCTCCTTAGGCGCTTCTACGGGGAAGACCTGGGACTTGGGTAAGACTGGAGGAAGCCCAAGAGAGCAGAAACTGTGGACCTCTCGGAAGTGAATCTCATGAGCTCCATCCCGGGTCTGAGGTGAACAGCAAATCCTTTCTCCAACCCCACTTTCCCCGGGCAGTGAATGTCATATGGCACTGATCAGGACCAGGTGACTTTGATTACCATCATTAGCAGGCATCACTGGTTACAAAGCACCAGCAAGAAAAGCAGTTAAGGGCTGGAGAGATGGCTCAGCGCTTAAGAGCACTGACGGCTCTTTCAGAGGTCCTGAGTTCAAATCCCAGCAACCACATGGTGGCTCACAACCATCCGTAATGAGATCTGATGCCCTCTTCTGGTGTGTCTGAAGACAGCAACAGTGTACTTATATATAATAAATAAAATAGGCTGGAGCAAGTGGGGCAGGAGCAGGTGGGGGGCGGGGGAAGAGGAAAGAAAAGCAGTTTAAACACAGCCTCTTCTTCACCTGAAGACCGCCCCATTTCCCTGGGTCTGCCCTTCCTCCTCCTGTTGAAGCGAAGCACATGTCAGAACTGACATCTGTTCTGATGCAGGGGGAGCCTGGTCTGTCTCTGGTGTGAAGGTGTAGTGTCGCACTTGGCGTTCCTTCTGGCCTTGTTGCCCTCTAATTGGCAAACCCCTGCTGCTACCGCGGTACCCTGACCCCAGGGGAAGTCAGTGTGGATTAGGGAGCTCACAGAATCTCACGGTGCGGCTCCATCTTTAAATGCTGACTCATGCCACGAGAGCGGAGCGTCTGAAGAGAAGTTTGAACCCCGAACCCAGAGAAGAGAAAGTCTGTGTGAACTGATCTCTCACGCCAAGTACGCAAAAGAGCAAAATGTCGAGATGCGACTCCTTTACGAAGAGCTCAAGAAGGAATTAGCTTGACACAGAAGATGCAAGCGGGATTCTGATGAGACTTGGAGAAGAACTGCCTTCTCAGAAGCCGAGAATTGTCAGGGCAAGAGGGGTCCGTTCTCCTACAACAGGTGTCTGCCCACGCAGGCTCTCACACGTGCACAGTCTCAGCTTGCTTCGACTTTTTGGGATCTTGTCACGATTTTTTGTGGGGAGAATCCAAAGCATTTCACATAGGTTTCTTTGTCCAGAGTTGGTATGGCTTCCTAGATAGTTGAAAAGCAAGCGGGTGCAGACGTTGAATTACAGATTCAAGGACAGGCAAGTGGGGTCTCCCGCAGTCTGTACGCGGTTCCCTCCAATGGTCAGAGAGAACAAAGAAAACTTGTTTTGCTCTGAAAGAAAATAAGAACAAAACCTCTTGCGCCAACAGCAACGGGGCCCGACCTCTGACCTCTGTAAAACCTGACCCTGCAAGCCGGAGCTGTTGGCTCTGCCTTGTTAGAGCCCGACCATCCTGCTAAGGTGGAATGCTGTCCAGCCCAGCTCTGACCTCCTCCACTGTAGCCTGGTTGCTAGGCGACGGGTAAAGATTAGCTTGTTGTAGTGAATGGAAATTTCTTCCTTGCACTGTTTAGAGAGATAAAAAAAATAGTTGAGGGTATTTGAGGAAAAACCCTTTCCTATGCCTTTGGCTCTTGGATTGTCTTCTGAGATTAATTTTTATTTATTTATTTTATTGATTGGTCAGTTGGTTGGTTGGTTGCATGTGTCCAGTGTGCATGCTGATGCCTAAGGAAGCCAGGAGATGATATTAGATCTGGAACCGGAGTTTGTTTACTGCCGTGTGGGTGCTGGGACCTGATCCACCACAAGAACTGTACGCGATGCTCCTAAGTGCTGCCGCACCTCTTCAGTTCCACAGGTTATTATCTGAAGACCCCCCTTTAACCTAATAATTCCAAAGACAGAAACAAGTGGCAGACAGTTTTCTGTGCTCTCACTCTGGGCTTTTCTTCTTGCTCCTCCCTTTCTCAAGGGAGAGATATCTGAGAATTCAAAAATTCTAGGAAGACTAGGTGTGGCATAGCCTAGAATCCCAGTAACTAGGGAGGTGGAGACTACAAATTCAAGGCCAGCCTTGGCTAGACAGTGAGACCTTGTTACTCTACCCTACAGTCAAAAAAAGGAAAGGAAGGACCAAGGGCGTGGAAGGAAGGGTGGATAGAAGCTCATAGAGTTGCAAAGGCCTTCAACACACATGGCGCGTACACTGTTGGACTAAACTCAGTGGCACGGACCAACAGGCCTAAGCACTTGAGAACGCTCGCCTGAGCTCGGGAGTCTGAGTTGGACAACACAAGAATCTAAGCCATCCTTCTGTAACTAAAATGTTAATTCCACAATCTTGTGTGAAAATATGGATACTCACTAAAAATTCTTTCAAATTTGCCGTGTGCATGAAAATTTTCTCAAGATTGTTTTGGGAAAATGTCTACTGATGCATCAGCTGGTTTGGTCCTCTTCTGTGTAGTTTCAGGACATTTAGCAAGAATTCTTGGTTCTGGGTATCTTCCAACATGAGTTATGGAAATACACATTCGCAAGAACCATATTTTTGCCTTTGTTGATTTTATGACTTTGTTGACATAACATTTAATATTTACTTTGGAGCAAGGAAAAGAGGGCCTGGGAATACATGGAAAGATCAATAAGATTCAGAGGAGAGAATGATGTTAATGTTTAACACCCCCAATGGTTAGCGTCGCCTCAGCCCCACCCCCCTCCACCCCCCTTGCCTGTCAGAGCCTGTCACCTGCAGCCCACCTCTCAGTGCAGGCAGAAGGCTCTTTCAGAGAGCTGAGAAGCACTAGGCTGTCTGCTGAGACCTGGGTTTGGGATTGCACAGTCTAGAGTCACAGCCTGGCAAGTCTTCGCTGGAGCTGTCCTGTCCTGTCTGCTTCCACACTTACAGCTTATGCCCTGTCCTCTGTCCCCACCAACGCCTGACCCGTGTGAAGTGAGCTCTGACATGCTGATCCCTCCCCTGTGTACGCACACAGCCTCCCAATCATCGCTAACCCCTCACTTTCCTCCAAAGACTTCCTACATGTCCTCTGTCCCTCTGCTTCTGAGGGGTAGACTGTGACCTGGAAATTAAAAGAACAAATCTGATAGCCTTGTCTTCTTTCCCTTACCTCTTCCCCCCCCCACTCCTCTTCCCATGCCCCTCTGCCTCGTACTGAACCCCATGCCCTTACGCCATGAGAGGATCACTCCAGTGCCTCGTGACCACACACCCTAGTCTCTCTTGGCTTCGTTGTCAGCTCTGGCCTCCATTTTCAGAATGAGTCCTTTATAGCCACTGTGAGTAAGGAGGGTCAAGGGTTACACGTCACTCTTTAACTCATGGAGGAGTGCTCTGCACAGAGCGAGGCACCAACCAACGTTTGTTTAACCAAACACAGTCATGCTGGAAAGGTGAACATCTGTTCTCAAAATTGCCCCTCCCCCCCAGAACCAGGCTGTGTCACGTGACTGCCCATCCATGTAGTTTTCTTCAATGGCAACGTTTAAAAGGTGAAGAAATGTGCATGGCTGACCTACAGAAGGCATTGTGTATTTCACCACCAAGAATGGTGCAGGGTTGGTTTGACGGCCATAACTGGGGTATCTGTTCACAGACAATTTGTATTTAAAATGGTTTTCCTTTGCATAGAATGTGTGTGTATGTGTGTGTGTGTGTGTGTATTCAAGTGTGAGAGTGCAGTAGCACATGCCTCTGCTTGTGTGGAGGTCAAAGGGCAACTTCCCTTAGGTCTCTCCTGTCACTGATGAAGAAAGCTTGAGTTCACTTGTCAGCCTGGTGTGACAAGAGTGTTTAGTCTTTGGGCCGTGGCTCTGCTCCACCGTTGGCAATTTTAAAGCACCGCACGTTGTCTGGTCCATACTAAGGAAAGGACCCATTTCTGCCAGTTTGCATTGCTCACGAATCTACCAACTTTCTGACTTTTAGATTGCTTAGTGTTTGACGTTCCCCTTTTCTGCATGCACAGTGCCATCCTGTGGCCACTGCGTGCATAGCACCTATATTATATTTGCTACTGCTATTTTGGGATAATCCTTTTTTTCTTCTTCTTTTTTATTCCCCCACCAGTGCTGGTGATTGAACACAGCTCTGCCCGAGTCCCAACACTGTCTCTCTCTTTCATATGAGTTATTTTTATACTCGGTGAATGTCTTCATAGCTTACAGCTAACCTAACCCCAGTGGGACTTATCTAGCAAGATATATTTGGAAGCACTTAAAACTTTTGTGTTTTGTGTATTTCCCAACTTCTCTCATAGCAATACCAAAGGGTTGTCAAACTACTGATGTCTCTTTGATCCTATGTAAAACTCAATGACAAGAAGTGGCCATTGGTGGGGTAGGGTATGACAAAACTCAGAAAGATCCAACTCCAGAGGGATTGTAAAAGTAAACACACTTGAGTTATAGTAAGTATCAGCTTCTTTTCTTATTGCTGAGAGAAAATATTTGAGCAGAAGAAACTTAAGGAGGTTCATGGTTTGAGGTGATAGCCTAGGATGGTGAGGGTGGTGGGGGCTTGGACATGAACACAAGTTTTAACTCCTGTGGTAGGAGGTACTTCTTCATTCATATCTCAGAAGGTCAGGAAGTACGTTGAGACAGGAAACTGGGCCAGGTTTTGCACCTTAAGATCCCTGCAACTGGCTCTGTTCTGTGAGGTCCAACTTCCCAAAGCTTTCACAACTCCCCAAACTGTGAGCCGGGGATCAAGTGTTGAAACACATGAAGATATTTTGCGTTCAAATATTACACAATGAAGGCTAAGGCATAAGCAGCAAACACAGTTGAAATCCTAGCAGTTAACGCAGTTGAAATCCTTCTGCAATATTTAACTGCTTTTTCTTCTCCCTTGAGACAGAGGTCTCAGTGCTACTGGTGTTGGTTGCTACTAGGGTTCGGTGGGTATAAAGTTCTTGTGCCTCAGAGCATAGAATGGTGCAGACACAGTAACAGCAGAAACAGGGACAATTTATCAGGAGAGGATCTACTTCTGTGGGAGAAGGTGGGCTCAAACAGAGTGTAGTAGCTTTAGTGACCACGGTGTGCAAAGCATTGTAAAAGGAATTATCTTTAATACAAATGTAAACTGGATCAATCTGGAAGCTATCTATTAACCAGCTAATTCCCCAATAACCACACAGAGAGACTAAGATTTATTAAAATAGCCTCAAGTCAAAATACTGAGCAATCATTACTCCGTCCTAAACCTCAGGGCTAGTTGGGCTTCCTCCAGACCACACCCCTGTCTTACGTGGAAAATTTCATTCTTTCTTGTTTCTGCTCCTTCCCCTGATGTTTTTCTCCACTTTTTCATGGCTCCTTCCCCTCTTCCTCTCTCTTTTTCCATCCCACCTAGAATCGTTAAGTCCCACCTACTCTCTCTAAAGCTCTGTATTGGCTTATTGGCTGTTACTGACAAGGTAGAGAATGAATGAGGAGCAATGTCGATACAAACTTGAGACAGGGGCTTTAAGAATAAATGTAGCAAAGCCCTGTCTGGGTTGAAACAAGGTACGAGGGCAGAGAAATCAGCATTGGAATAACACAAGGATAATGTATATAGTGTATAAAAAATTATGTCTAGCTGGGTGGTGGTGTCACACGCCTGTAATCCCAGCACTTTGGGAGGCAGAGGCAGGCAGATTTCTGAGTTCGAGGACAGCCTGGTCTACAGAGTGAGTTCCAGAACAGCCAGGGCTACACCGAGAAACCCTGTCTCAAAAAAAACCAAATCCAAAAAAACAAACAAAAAATATGCCTCTATATCCCTCTTTTGTTTAATAAAAGGTTTTTTTTCTCTTATACAATATACAACACTGACAATTATGAAACAGTTATGAAAACTACAAGGTATGATATACATTTAAAATGTATAGTCCACAGTATTTGGCAACTAAGGAAAATTTTCTATTATCTATCCTATCTTGGTGTATTCAAAGTTTAGTACTTCACATTTTATCCTAACTTGCATGGCCAATCTAAAAACATTTTTTTAAATTCTAAATAACTCAAGCTTGATTGTGAGCCTGTAACTATCTGGAGCCTGAGAAGGAATAAGTATTACCTGAGCAGGTAGGAAGTGCAGATCAACAGCTTCCACAGTTATATAAAAGACACACATGGTTCATATGTGGACAGTTCCCCAGACTTGTGTCTGTAATGGAGCAGCCTCTGGCCCAGTATATGTGACAGGCCTTTTGTGAAGCAGGAATTATGAAGGACTGGCTTACTCTGTCTTGGCAGAGTGTGGTAGCTGATTTCCCTGCAACTGTTTGTCCTTTTGGGAAAGCATTTGGTCTGTAGCTGAAGTGTGGGCCTTTTCTTGGCCCAGTGGCTAGCTTGTTATAACTAAAGCAACTCCAAATAGAGGTTACTGATGCTTATGATTTTTTTTTTTGAAGTGGAATGCGGGTACTGTCAGGAACAGATCTGTCTCACAGGCAAAAGGATCTTTTAATAATGAAACAGTTTTAAAAGCCATATTCTGTGGATCTCTGAAGTTTTTGAAGACTATAGTATATTTGAATTGTCAAATGTTTAGTTTTAGCTATTTACTATCTGAATAACCTTGAAAACATTTTATTGTAATTACCTGAAGTAGTATCTAATATGACCATGATTTTGACTATGACTATTAATTTGTATTTTTATTTAATTATAACCATTCATAATATTTTATTACCCTTAACAGTCTGTAATACAAGCTTTCAAAAGGACTAGAACTCTCTATAGTATTATATATTTTATATAACATATAATTTATTTACATGTAATCTTATATATACACACATAAGATTATATAAGTACAGTGTCTCAAATACATGTTCAAAGTATATATACATATATATATCAAAAATAACCTTAAATTTGTATCCACTTACAATAACCTATACCAATGTATCAAAAATAATCTTATTTCTGTATCAATATACAAAGCTCTGTACCAATGTAACAAAATATAACTTTAATTTTGCATCAAAATACAAAGATCTACACCAATGTATGATTATGGCTATCAATGTTTTTTGTTTTAAGAGTAGATTCAATTATTCCCATAATATTTTTATAAGCCCCCTCTTTCTTCTCAATTGCCTTCCCTTACCTAAAAGAAAAAAGAATAGAGGGAAGGAAAAGAAAGGAAAGAAATAAATCCCTGAGTCTGAGTTCCTAAATTTTGCTTTACCCTTGTCTAAGGCCATAAGTATCTGTAACCAGCCTCTGTTAAAAGATGACAAACATCCAACACCCGTTGAATGTCCAAAAATCAACTATCCCATCTCTTGGGAATGGGGCTGCAGTTTTCTTATGATTGTTTTTTTGCTGATTTTGGATATAGAATTTGTCTTTGGGGCCCAAGAAAATTAGAAAAATGATTACTCTTAAGAAAGCTAGCTGTAGCATTTGTTGTTCAGTCTCTGTATGCTGAGAAAGAGCAGGCTTAAATGAAGTCCTGACTGGAACAGTCTGAAAGGATGGACCAAGTGAGACAGCTGTTCTGAAGTTGTCGCGGAGGCACGTCTTTAGAAGAAACAGCGTTGATGAGTCTTAGGAAGGATCAGGAAGGAAGCTGGAACAGTAAGCCTTCCTCAGCATCCCCCAAGGTGAATCTTGTCAGGGCTGTCTTTTTGTTTTTTGTTTTTTTCCTATAAACATAAAATTTTCATAGGCAATATATATTTCTGTATTAACATAATGTAGAGAATGTGCAATGTGTACAAGTCAGTTAAAGATGATTTTCCATTCCTCATTTGAGCAGGTAAAAGACACCTGTCTTTCTTTGTAAGTTAGTTTGGATTATATAACCAAACTGTAAAATAATCAAACATGAACCAAATATGAACAGATGATATGGAATAAGTATCAGAAATTTTATAGCCAACAAGGTCATTTGTCACGCATAACTAAAGCTTTGGCTGGAAGACATTTTTATGTCTTGGTTAGTTTCCGAGCCTTCCTCTACCGGAGAGATTTTCTTCTTCTTTTCTATAGCCAAGATCTTCAGGGGATCTTCCCCAGTCAAATCTGATTTTTATTACTTTGGACAGGATCCATAGTTTTTCTTCCTATATGAACATCTACAAAGCCCCTTCCTCAGCACAACACATTTCCTACTCTCCATTTTGAGGTTAATATATCTTTGAAATAAACAGGCTTATATGTAATTCAACTGTTTATTTCTATAATTCAATTTTGAATTATCATTTTGAGGTTAATATATCTTTGAAATAAACAGGCTTATATGTAATTCAACTGTTTATTTCTATAATTCAATGTCTCTTAGTGGCTGTTGTTTTTGTCCATTAGCATTTAAGAAATTTAAAGTCAATAAAGCATTATGTAATCTGTCTCTGGGAGTTCTTTGATACCCCTCTCTGTTTATTAAGCATTTCTTTTTTTTTTTTAAAGATTTATTTATTTTATGCATGTGAGTACACTGTAGCTGTCTTCAGACACACCAGAAGAGGACATCGGATCTCATTACAGATGGTTGTGAGCCACCATGTGATTGCTGGGAATTGAACTCAGGACCTCTGGAAGAGCAGACTGTACTCTTAACCACTGAGCCAACTCTCCAAGTTCCTATGCATTTCTTTTAAAGTATGATTGAATCTTTCAATGACTGTTTATCCTGCAGGATTGTGTGATATATGTGCAATGTGTTTTATATTATAATATGCAAACTTTTATTTTATTAAAGACATATGCTGGAGTTTGTCAGTCTTAATCTGCCTAGGTATACCCATAATTGCCATAACTTCTAATAAATGTGTAATTATAGAACCAGCCCTTTCAAATGTGTAATTCAGAACCAACTCAAAGCAGTTGCCCATTGGAATTCTGAGTATGAGCCTATAGTATGGTGTACACATTTCAGTTTGCCAAGCTCTGGAAAATGAAACACATCCATTTGCCACATTTTATTTCTTTGAGTATCTTTAAGGTTATTTCCTGCAGGTAATAAAGTTTGGTTAGTGTACTGGCTGGTTTTGTGTGTCAACTTGACACAGGCTGGAGTTATCACAGAGAAAGGAGCTTCAGGAGAAGAAATGCCTCCATGAGATCCAGCTGTGGGGCATTTTCTCAATTAGTGATCAAGGGGGAGGGCTCCTTGTGGGTGGTGCCATCCCTGGGCTGGTGCTCTTGGGTTCTATAAGAGAGCAGGCTGAGCAAGCCAGGGGAAGCAAGCCAGTAAGAAACATCCCTCCATGGCCTCTGCATCAGCTCCTGCTTCCTGACCTGCTTGAGTTCCAGTCTTGACTTCCTTTAGTGATGAACAGCAGTGTGGAAGTGTAAGCTCAATAAACCCCTTCCTCCCCAACTTGTTTCTTGGTCATGATGTTTGTATAGAAATAGAAACCAAGACTAAGACAGTTATATAAAGAACAAGTAGAATATTTCCTTATAATTTTTTTGCCTTATTGGCAAGTGATAGAGAATTCTTTCTTTAAACCTTTGCTATTAACATGGTGTTTTTATGAAATTCTGAAGCCTTTAGCATACTTCCTATTAACAGCTGATCAATATCATCATTACCTAGTGCTAGAGGTAGACACGTATGAGATCTGATATGTGTTATATATAATGGATGATTTCTATTTCAGATTACTTGTTGTAGTTGAAAAAACAGTGAAGTCAATTTGGAATCATCCTGAATAAGTTCAGCAGTTTCTATATGCAAAACAACTCTTTTGCATATTGAGAGTCAGTTACTATATTAGGATATTCTTGAAAATCTAATAATACCAGAAGGATTTTATTCTGATTTTTGCACTGAATGGTAAGGACTTTCAACCACCTCACTTATATCTTCTGATTTATATTCGTTCTTTCTGGATTTATTTGCATCAGTGTAAAATGTAGGGGCTTCAGAAATTGAAGTTTCTTTTATTATACAAGGGAGAATCCAATTAGTTCTTTTTATAAATTGAAGTAGTTTGAAGTTTTGTTTGAACTTGTTGTTAGTCTTTCCCAAAAAATTGCGAGCTTTTTGCCAATGTTCATCTTGTGCCCATAATGAGGTAATCTCAACATTAGGTACCAAGATCTGTAGGGGAATTTCCTCTAGTTATTTGATTGGCTGATAAAGATGACAGGAAGCCAATCACTGGGTGAAGATATGGAGGCAGGATTTTCTGGGCAGAACAGGAAGAGAAGGGAAGGGTCAGACAAGGTGGAGGACAGAGAGAAAGATGGAGGAAGAAGATGAACCAGAACCACGTAGCCTGTAGGAGCTGCAAGTGGCTAGGAATTTCATAGATGGACAATGGAGTAGTGTAGAGTATGTTTGCTCAGTCTAGGTGTGCAGCTTGTATTTATGTCAATTGAGTTTTGTGTTCTTCATACAGGCATTTTTGGGTTGGAGACTTACCATTATAAATCTGGGTGGTATATTATAAGTCTCTAGTGTTCTCATTTCACAGGGTTAGGGGGATCTGAATGAACAGTAGCTGGCTTTCTGTAGGCTAGCCACAGGGGGTAGATGGCCTGGGAAATTCCAGCAGCAGCTCCAGACATTTCAGGAAAGGCTGGTTTGGTCAACCTAACAACTGAGAGAGCTAATGTGACAATGGGTTTTAGATTTTTTACTGTTTGTGTGCTAAAAAATATCTATTCTAAAAATATAATCTCTCTGCTTAAGAATTCCCGTGGGGGAATGAGTAGAAGGCAAGATAGCTAACATGTAGTCTGTCTTTGGATCGATAAGATCTAGATGTGAATCCTGTAGTTTCCTTTCTATCAGCTAACTTCTTTTCAGCCTCAGTTGGGCTATTTAAACCTTTATCACCTTGTAAGGTTTGAAATAAATCACTTAGCTCTTGAATAGCCAAACCAGTTGTAGACTGCAGCCAGTAAATAAATATCTCCCAATACTTTATGGAAATCATTAAGAGCCCTTAATTGGTCTCTCCTGATTTGTACTTTTTGTGGTCTAACCTTTTTAGACTTATAGCCTAGGTAATTAATAGAATGTCCTCTGTATTTTTTCAGGGGTGATTTGTAATCCCCAACAAGGAAAGGTTTTCTTTATTTCATCAAACATTCTTTCCAAGGTATTTGTATCTGAATCAGTCAATAAGATATAATGGTAAATTATACATTGAGGAAATCATTTATGAATCATCTCTAATGGCTATTATACAAAATATTGGCACAAGATTAGCATTCCTTCTGGTAGAACTTTCCAGTGATATCTCCTTATCCTGCAACTTCTATTAAATGTAGGTACTGAGAAAGCAAACCTTTCCCTCTCATGTTCATATATTTTCACTGTTTGGTACTGGTGCCTGTGAGAGGTCACTGGGAGTTTTTGATAAGAGGTTATGCCATTTGTCTGTTGTTGATTTATGTTAATTAATCTAAACTAGGCTTTTGCGCATATATATATATAGATTAAGTACATTTGGAAGAAAGAAAAATTTTTTATTAGATGTTCATTTGAAACTCAGAGGAATCCCACTCTCTGAAATGTGGATCAACCTAATGTGGAAAGTGGGAACTTTTAGCAGAAGTACTAATCTGGGTGGAGTCTATATGGTTCATGAGAGGTAAAATCTGAGTGGGTTTCGGGATTCCTGTAGCTTATGAGTTTACAAAAGATATAACAACATGAACATTTTTTAAGATGAGTTTTTCATATAGTGGAATGTTAATTGGGGTTAGACACATTTACAGGAACTCAGATAATGTTAGGACAGTGGCATTGCAAGAAGAGGAAATATGAAGCATTTAATCAATGGAAACCGAGTTTAGGTAAGGAGGTAACAGATTACATCTGTGAAAGATTTTTCTAGCTTTCAAGCTACAATTACCTTAGCTGTCAATGTAGTCAGAAATCTGGGGAAGAATAAAAAATAATCTAGCAGTCATAGATCAATTAAAAATTGACAAGAGTCCACTAGCCAACAGTTTCCTGTGGTCTCTGTGGTCTCCATGGCAACTTGGGCAGAGTCAGTCTGGCTTTTAAGCCCAGAAGAACCTTTTTTTCCCTGTGGAATAGATACATGTGACATGAGAAATGACTTACCTGGATTTAGATAAGTCATTCGACTCTGAGGGTATCCAGTTTTGTCCACTGTGTTTCTCAGTGATTATTGTAACACAATCCAAGCAGCCTCTTGAAGCTGGGTCTATATCTTTTGAGGCCTCCTGGGGTAAACTGTTTTTTTTTTTTTTAATATATTTGTTTTTGGACTAACTTTTTTGTTTTTTTGTTTTGCTTTTTTGTTTTGTTTTTTTTTTGTTGTTTTGTTTTTTCGAGACAGGGTTTCTCTGTATAGCCCTGGCTGTCCTGGAACTCACTCTGTAGACCAGGCTGGCCTCAAACTCAGAAATCCACCTTCCTCTGCCTCCCAGAGTGCTGGGATTACAGGCGTGTGCCACCACCACCTGACCTAACTTTTTTTTTTTTAAAGATTTTATTTATTTATTTTATATAGATGATGAGTACACTGTAGCTGTCTTCAGACACACCAGAAGAGGGCGTCAGATCCCATTAGAGATGGTTGTGAGACACCATGTGGTTGCTGGGAATTGAACTCAGGACCTCTGGAAGAGCAGTCAGTGCTCTTAACCTCTGAGTCATCTCTACAGCCTGTGGGGTAAACTGTTAAAGACTTCAGGAGATTGTCTGTCATAAACTTAAATATATTAATAATTAGCAGACTTCTGACAAGATTGCGGGCTAAATTGATTGGTCATATCTGAGGAGAGTAGACCACAACTTCATGGCATTAGCAAAAATCATTATTTATCAAGACAGGATAGGAACGAAAATCTTAAGCAACTTTGACAGGTTGTGTAAGCAGAGAAAGACACATTTATGTATTAGCAGAGAGACATTTGGCTAGGACCAGAATAAGAGAGCTGACAGCAGTGGCTTGAGATTGTGGTGACAGAAAGTGAGTTTGTCCAGGTGGGCTCAGGCCTGTGACTTGGACTGTGTGGGCAGGCCGTGAACCAGGGGTGTGGCAGCATGGCGCTGTATCTATGCTGGGCTTTGGAAAGGTGCTGTAGAGAGGCCTGCAAGTCACAGAGCCCAGTAAGCCCATGGCCCAATCCCTGTTGGAGCTGGGGAATTTTGATCCACGACCTGGAAAAGGGACACTGTGGAGGTAGAGGCAGCTCTGGGTGCCAGGTAAGTGACAGAACAATTGGGGATGGGCGTGGAGCTAGACAGGCGCAGGTGAATGGCAGTTGCGGCCTTCTAGGTAGGGTGGTAGGTGGTGGGTGGGGAATGGGGGTGGGGAAGGAAGTGCCCGAAGTAGTGTGTTCTGTACCCCAACAACGTGCACGCTATTCTCTTTATAAGTCCTGGGCAGAGAGGGAGAGAGAGAGAGAGAGAGAGAGAGAGAGAGAGAGAGAGAGAGAGAGAGAGAGAGAGAGAGGAAGAGAGGGAGGGAGGGGAGGGGCTCCCTCGCACGCCGGAAAGCAGCTTCTCAGACAAGGTGAAAGCTATTTTTCTCCTCGCTGTAGCAGGCAGCCAAGCAGGGTATCCAAAAGTAACAACAGCAGTGATCAAAGAAGGAGGAGGTGACAGCAGCAGGGCCAGATAGGGGCGGGCAGGGCCAAAGCTGCTTTTCCCGCGGCTGTGAGCCCAGCAGGCAGGCAGGGCCCGGTGGCAGCTTCGGTGGGCAGAGCGCAGGAGCCCCCTGCGCGAGAGGAAACGCAAGTGTAGGGGCGGCAGGTGATCGTGCCCTGGGAAAGCAAGTCTCACAAAGAGATGCAAGGGGCGGTGCCAGACCCACTTCCCCCCCCCCCCCCCCCCCCCCCCCCCCCCCCCCCCCCCCGTCAACCCGGAGCAGAACTAACTGGGGAATGTGAGGGGGCGGGGCAGCAAACAGGATCCCTGGCAGGGGCGGGGCCTCACTCGGTGAACCTGCGGAACCAGCAGCTGCACAGAGCCACAGCGGTGGGCGGGGCTGAAGAAGGCAGGAGGGGAGCCTGGGCAATGCAGCACGAGCCAGGGAGAAAGTGCCAGCTTTGTGGCCATGCAGAATGTATCGAATCCTGTTCCTCTTGGCCTCACCTTTTCTCTAAGCATTTGCACTAAGTTTTAGTTTTCCCTTCTTGTTGTTCATTCTGTTTGATAGGTTCTTGTATTTTCTGTTCCAAGCCTCGCTTTCTTATTTTACTTTTCCTTAAATGGTAATTCTGATATTTTAGTATCTACTCATTTTGATTTAATTTTAGTAAGGTCTCCTCTAAACCTTGTCTCCAAATTTCATTTATCTCTCTGTTGTCTCTATAAAGCATTTGTCTTTGAGAAGAAGTAAAAGACCATTTAATTATTAAAGTAAAAATAAAGGTTATGGGCTGGAGAGATGGCTCAGTGGTTAAGAGCACTGACTGCTCTTCCGAAGGTCCTGAGTTCAAATCCCAGCAACTGTATGGTGTCTCACAACCATCCATAATGAGATCTAATGCCCACTTCTGGGGTGTCTGAAGACAGCTACAGTGTACTTACATATAATAAATAAATCTTAAAAAATAACAAAGGTTATTAATGTAATACTTGTCATAATTTCTAATCTCTTTTTTATTTATATCTTGGAACCATATAAGAAAGCAGAGACCACTTAAGACATCTGTTATTGTCTCCCATCTTTTTAAAAAAATTTTAAGCGATTTATTTATTTTATGTATGTGAGTACACTGTAGCTGTTTTCAGACACCCCAGAAGAGGGCACTGGATCTCATTACAAATGGCTGTGAACCACCATGTGGTTGCTGGGAATTGAACTCGGGACCTCTGGAAGAACAGTCAGTGCTTTGAACCACTGAACCATCTCTCCAACCCTGCCTTATTTCCTTAAAATATCAACTTTAGTGTATTTATATCTAGGTATGGTGTTTTATATTTAGCTCCCTTTGTTTGAGCATAGAAGTAGGATTTAAACAATTTTTACCTGACTGGGAAGTCTGTTCTTTGAGTTTGGCTTCTGCTTCCCGGGTATCAGCAGTTCTGGCTTGTTCTTTCAGCCCACAGAGAAGAGGTGTGTTTCTGCCCTATCACCAGTAACTTGGTCTGTTACCTTACTCGACCCCAATTCCTCCCCGGCTCTGGGAAGTTGTAGGGTTAAGGGCTGGCTCCTTCGGTCAGCGAGTCTGACCAGCAGGAGACATTTTGGTAGTGTTAAGTAAGCTGGCTCCGCAGCCTCAGACCGCAGGACCACTGCACTGTCTGCCCCAGCCAGAGGCCAGAAGAGCTGCAGAGTTGCTAGGACCCACTGCGAGGTACACAGCAGGGTTTTCCTCTGTTGATCAGTGTTGGGCTCCTCCCTCAGTGGGACAGAGGCCGGGGCTTTGAGATTTCCAGAGGCAAGGGGGAATTGCCTGGTTTTCTGTATCTGTTGGCGCTGTCTCCCAGGCCTGCCTTCAGCCTGGCTCTGGCCTAAGATCTAATTGCGTTCCTACAGTTTTCCCAAGCCCACGTGCCTGGCCGGATCGCCACCTTTGCCAAGCGGCTCGCACAGCTGGGCCTTTGGGAAAACCTCGGAGAAATGGCCTTTGCTAAACATGCATGCCAGCCATTTTGCCCCGTGTCTCCTGCGTGGGTGCTGGGCAGTTATTAGCAAGAGGCAGCGGAGTCAGGGCACATGCTCTTCCCAGGCCTGGATCTGCTCAGTCCTCTCTGTTTGTCTGGGCTCCAGTCCAAAGCAGGCTGCTGCCAGCCTTGGCCCCTGAGAAGGGGGTTGGACCGCAGCTGTAGCAGCTGTCTTTCTATCCCCTCGATAGACTGTCTTGCGTCCTGGGGACTTCTAGTGAAGGGGGCTTAAAAAGAGAGAGAAGGGTTTAGGGAGTGTGGCAGAGCTTATTCAGGGCAGAGGATGGGAGTTAATGGTATAGTGGAGGCAGATCTGGGAAAGGAGAGAGAGAGAGAGAGAGAGAGAGAGAGAGAGAGAGAGAGAGAGAGAGAGAGAGAGAGAGAGGAGGGCAAGTAGCCCCTTTTATAGTGGGCCAGGTCTATGGGGCGGGGCATACCTGGCAGTTGCTAGGTAAGTGTGGGGTGGAGCTTAGACAGAATACCAACATCTAGCACCCATTTTCCCTAGGGAACTTTTCTTTTAAGGCCTGAATATACATTTTAAGGATCTGGATAACATGCCCAATGTTGTGCACCATTTGTAAAAGGAATTTTTATTTTTTAAATATAAATGTAAACAGTGAATTTATCTGGAGGCTATATTTCTTTTTTTTAATTTTTAATTTTTTTTTAATTTATTGAAAAGGGAAGTAAAAACACTTTTTCTTTTGGATTTGGTTTTTTCCAGACAGGGTTTCTCTGTATAGCTCTGGCTGTCCTGGAACTCACTCTGTAGACCAGGCTGGCCTCTAACTCAGAAATCCGCCTGCCTCTGCCTCCCAGAGTGCTGGGATTACAGGTGTACGCCAATAAAACACTTTATAATAAAATTATAAAGTGTCGTAAAAACACTTTATAATAAAATTAAAGACTTACATGGAAAATATTTCAGATAAACACATGATAATTGTTTCCAAACAATTTTCATGGAAAATTAAGGAGTAAAGTGGTAGACATGTAAAACATTCCTAAATTAGTTGAAATATGGGATAGAAACATTTTATGATAGAATTGAAGATTTACGTGGAAAATATTTCTGATAAATTATAGAAAAATGTAGAAAAACATATTAGAATTGAAGATTATCATGGAAAATTTTATATAGATATAATAGTGGTAGGCATAAAAGTATTCCTATGTTGATTAACAGTGGAATTATAAACATTTTCTGATAAACTTGAAGACTTACATGGAAAATCTTTCTGATAAAATTATAGAAATATATAGAAAACATGTTAAAATTAAAGATTATCATGGGAATTATATAGATAAAATGATAGGCATAAAGATAATTCTAAGTTGATTGAAGGTGGAATTATAAACATTTTCAGATAACATTGAAGATTTACATGGAAAATATTTCTGGTAAAATTAAAAAATAAATAAACAAACACGTTAAAATTGACTATTTTTCCATGTAGATCTTTAATTTTATCATAAAATGTTTTTATTTCCCTTTTCAATAAAAAATATATATTTAAAATAAAAAATTGTTGTAAATAAAAAAATATAAGCCCCCCCCCCCCCCAAAAAAAAAAGAATCAATGTAGCAAAGCCATGTCTGGATTGAAACAAGCTATGAGGGCAGAGAAATCAGCATCTGAATAACACAAGGATGACCTTTACACAGTGTATGAAAACATTATGCCTACAAATAACTGGGGTTTTACGCCACAGAGCGTGACCTTTTGGGTTCATTTTAATAGCACTGGCTTCCTCGTGACTGTGCTCTGTTACGTGTAGTTGTCCGGATAGGATAAGGAAGCACACATCACTTGACACTGGAGTATCCCTGTATCAGGGCAAGATGTAGTTGTTAGCATTTTGTCTAAGCTCCGCCCCATAGTTACCTGGCGACTGCCAGGTGCGCCTGACTCAGGATAAAAGGGGCTTCTCGCTCTCTCCTCGCTCTCTTGTTCTTGCCTTCCTGCTCCTGCTCTGTTCTCTTGCCCCACCCCCACCTCCTTTTCTCCCCATTCCCTTCCCCTCTCTCTCCACATGCTCATGGCCGCCCTCTACTCCTCCTTTCCTCTACTCTCTCTGCCTTTCTCTGTCTCTACCTCCCTCTCCCCTCCCCTCCCCATTCCCTGAATAAACTCTGTTCTATAAGGGGGAAGGGATGCCTCAGCATGGCCCCCGGAGGCACCAGGAGGCCCCCATACCTGACTACACACCCACCAAAACATAGCCCCTCCTTCCTTTATCTTTATATAAACACAACCGCTATGGACATTTAGCAAGGGAATAAGACTTTTTTTAGTTTTCCTCTCTACTGCTATCCTTTTTTTTTTTCCTGCTAATTTTGACCCAAGGCTCTCGGAGCCTCGTTCTCTGCCTTGTTACTCTGGCCGGTCTAGCAGTACCAGTCTCCGGGGCGACCCCGGAGCATCTGGAGTCACAGGTGGTGCGAGCATGCCGTCAAGCCTGTCTCGCATATCTGGATTTTGAACAGGTGCACGTGCTCATGTTATTTCTTTGACTTCGCTATGGGTCGGTGGGTTTTGTGATCTGGGGAACAGCGACAATCCATTCTCAGCCTCTTAGGGTTCGGTTCTGAATGTCTGATGATAATTTATGTTATCAAGTGGGCTGCATGATAGGAGAAGGGAAGGTCTGTGAGGCACGGGAGGCGACATTTGATTAGCACCTGGGTGGGCATAAAGATAACCATGGCCCTGTGCTGAATCCCTGGTGGAAGAGTCAGGTGTTCTCAAGAGAATCGTGAGGGCCCCTTCAGCAATCATATTACCACCCCTGTCGCTGGCAGGATTAGTGCAGGAGCCTCACTGAATCTGACTTCCAGTGAAACAGCAGAAGAAAACCTTCTGTTATGCACACTTCCCATAGGAGTGGGCCCAGGGACACAGAGCACCGCCCGGCCCAGAACAGGCATGTCACACACCAAATACCATCTTTTGTTTTGTTTTTTTGTGGATTTTGGTTTTTTTCGAGACAGGGTTTCTCGGTATAGCCATGGCTGTCCTGGAACTCACTCTGTAGACCAGGCTGGCCTCAAACTCAGAAATCCACCTGCCTCTGCCTCCCAGAGTGCTGGGATTACAGGCGTGTGCCACCACCACCCGGCTCCAAATACCATCTTTACTTAACTTTTTTTTTTGTTTATTTTTTGAGACAGCATTTCTCTGTATAGTCCTGGCTGTCTTCAAACTCACCCTGTAGGAAAGGGTGGATTATGTTTGTAAGGGCATCTGTCCCCGACCAGGGAGAGTGGGTAACAACTCTCTCTCTCTCTCATGTTGGGGGAGGAGGAACTGATTCACCAATCTTCAGACAGATGCTCCCTTCTTTACCACATCTGTCCCAGTGGCCTTCTCCTGATTTATCTTTCCTGTCAGAAATCTGCATGGCTCTTCTTTTGTGCCAGCCTAAGTAGTTACACAGTTAAACTAACTTGGGCCTAAGGTGCACCCACAAATTGAGTCCTTACATGAACTGCCATTTGGTTACTAGGTAAAAACAAAGAAGTATTACTTTTGTTGTTGTTGTTGTTGTTGTTTTTAAACCTCAGCCAGTCATAGGATACCCCCTCCATGCTGATCTGCAAGTAGAAGCACCCATTTACTGATTGTCAATCCTGTTTGCCCATGTTCCCTGGAATTCTCTGGAATTCCGGGCTAGCCCCTCCCCATGCCATGGGTTATTCTTTGAACAAGTGGTCTGTTAAATTCATTTAAAGCTTTGCTCTGAAAAATGCAAAGGCGAATTTTAAACATTTTTTTCTACTTGCTCAATTCTAAAGTTTTTCCATGTGTCTTATGCATGTGAATGGTCTTGTTTTCCCTCTCATTAATATGTTTTCCCCTAAAGTCCCAGCATAGAATCATAGTTTCTTTCTTTCTTTCTTTTGCTGCTGCAGTGACTCATATCCTTTGTTGTGAAAAGTAACAGACAACTAAAACAGCTCTCTCTAAACACTGTAGAGAAATGTCCTTTCTTCGGGTCAGATGGGGGAGCTTTCGCCTTCTCTGGTAAATTATAAGAGATTCCTGTAGTAAGCCGGGCGGTGGTGGTGCACACCTGTAATCCCAGCACTCTGGGAGGCAGAGGCAGGCAGATTTCTGAGTTCGAGGCCAGCCTGGTCTACAGAGTGAGTTCCAGGACAGCCAGGGCTACACAGAGAAACCCTGTCTCGATAAAAAAAAAAAAAAAAAAAAAAAGAGATTCCTGTAGTTTCTTTCTGGTCAGGGTGACCTTCAGTTCCTTAAGAATAAAGCTGCTGGACTAACCAAACAGAAGTACAACCCTGGAACCTGCTTAAAATTTAATTTAGATAGGTAATAAAACCAGTCACAAACTTATGATGCAGGGTGCTGCCAAAGTGACATGCGACTGCTGAGAACTGTATTACAGTGTCAGGTGCGCTGGGCATATTAACTACACGTCTAGTTTACCACATTTCCAGTTAATCCTGGGTTGATTTGGGTAGAATTCCATTTCCTGTCAAGAGCACAGCGATGTACAGTAAAAGACTATTCAGTGTTAATATTCAATGTAACTACATGTACTGGCTGGTTCTGTGTGTCAACTTGACACAGGCTGGAGTTATCACAGAGAAAGGAGCTTCAGGTGAGGAAATGCCTCCATGAGATCCAGCTGTGGGGCATTTTCTCAATTAGTGATCAAGGGTAGGAGAGCCCCTTGTGAGTGGTGCCATCCTTGGGCTGGTGCTCTTGGGTTCTATAAGGGAGCAGGCTGAGCAAGCCAGGGGAAGCAAGCCAGTAAGGAACATCCCTCCACGGCCTCTGCATCAGCTCCTGCTTCCTGACCTGCTTAAGTTCCAGTCCTGACTTTCTTTGGTGATGAATAGCAATGTGGAAGTGTAAGCTCAATAAACCCTTTCCTCCCCAACTTGCTTCTTAGTCATGATGTTTGTGCAGGAATAGAAACCCTGGCTAAGACACTACCCTTCTTAGGAAGATTAGCAATGTTCTTCCAGAGAGGCTGTCTGGGCTGGCAGGGCAGATCATATTAAGTACCACAGCCCAGGCAGCATCTGTCTTCAGGAAGCTCCTTTCACCACACGGTAACATTCCTCCTAAAACCTCAGTAGGAAGACATGGAGAGTGGTCACTCTGAAGGCAGGTGGCCTTTTTATTAAAATATTTTACATGGATACACACACAAATGCAATCCTCCCAAGGAACAAATGTAAAAACTAATGCAAATCACCGTTTGAGGAACAAGGAAGATTATACCCTGTACAACAGAGAAGTGGGACCTCAAACCCACCCACAAAGGGAGCTCAAGACTTAGTTTTTTTAAGCACATAGGATGTGTTCATAACACCAACAGTAGTGTAATTTCTGCTGCACACTTGGTAAAATAACATCAGCTACAAAGAAAATGAAAGCAATATCCCCACAAAGCTTACTTTGTAGAAAGTAAACAATTCCAGATCATAGGAATTAGGAGACCTCTACCCCACACAGCAGACCATGCATAAAACCACTTCATGCATCATAGGGGGCACAGTATAACATTTTTTCACAACACAATTCATATAAACATTTTTTAAAAAGTCTATAAAAGTGTAAGTGTAGCATTTCCTAGCAAAATATCCAGAAATTTGATGGTTTTTCAACATTTGTTTTGGGTGGGAAACATGGATATAAATTGTGACTGATATATACATAGGTTTGAAAACATTTTTTAGAAGCAAATTTTTATCATACAACACTTTCCATTGATTTTCCGCACAATCCAAACAACAACCTCCTTAGAGAAACAAGGCAAGGAAGTTGAATGAAACTGGGCCAACTACTCAAGGGTTTTTATGATAAAATATTTACTTCATGTGTATCAAGTCATGACCAGCCAATTACTTCCAGATATCAAGGTGATAAAGTTCATAATTCCAAATCATGGAACTACAAGTCTTCTTGACATTCGACTAATTATACAAGAGTGGTTTGTGGAACTTACGTTGACCCATGGATATTGGCTTGGGCCCTGTGAGAGGCACTGAGAATGTAAGGCAGCCAACGGCAAGAGGAGAATATGGCGGCTCTGAGAGGCACTGAGATGTAAGAGTGATGGAATACTGCGGCTCACTAACCACACTCAACTGTGAGTGCAATGTCTTTGGAGTCCATTAGAGGGCATCAGATCCCCTGAGTTGGAATTAGAGCTGGTTGTGAGACACAGTATCTGGACATCAGAAACTGAAGGCAGGGTTTTCTGCAAGAGTAGTAATGTGCTCCTAACCACTTGGTCATGTGTCCAGCCCCTAAGTGCATTAACTTGGAGCTAAGAAACAGATACATGATGGGGTTTTTCTTCGTAGACTACTATCACATTACAGAAAAGTTAACTAGGAATTTTATCCTGGATCATTACTAGTATTTGTTGTTGTTTGTTTGAGTCAGGGTTTTCCTATATAGCCCTGGCTGTCCTGGAAGCCTTTATATAGACCAAGTTGACTTAGAACCTGGAGAGATTTGCCTGCCTCTTGAGTTTTGGACTAAAGGCCTGCACCACCACATTCGGCTATCATGGCTAATTTGAAATGCTCAACATTTTTATGACCTCTGATAAATGAGGAGAAATATGAAGTCATTTTTTTTTAAACTCTCAGGACATATCATGTGCAGGGACAATATACAATATGTATTCTTATCCTGTCAGTGTTCTAAATTCCAGTCAACTTTACACAATTAAAAGGGGCTCCAGTGTTTTGTTTTTTTTTTTTCTGGCCTCTGGTGTACTTAGGGTTCCAGTGTTAAAGTGAACCAAAAACTGAGGTTGAAGGCCCAGAGTGGAGATGTGTCTCTGGGTGAATGCGCTATTTGGTAGCTATAGTTCTGTAATATAATATAAGGGGTTCTGTAATATAAGGGGTTCTGTGATATAATGCTGGATATCACTGCATTGTGCAGGGACCCATCTCTCTGGACCAGATGGATTAGATACCCTGCTTTAATTTGGTAAGTTCTTGGAACCCAGTTTTACGTGTCCCATTTGCAAGTATTGCTTGCACAGTGCACTAAAAGGCACTCGGGAACTATCATCTTAACTCCACCCCCAATAATCACAGAGCATTTCTGAAACACAGCCCCACCTGAGACACTGCGCCTTTGGCATGTCGATTAGTTCTTTCAGCGTGCACGCCTTTGTGTGGCTCATATAACATTAGGGGCGTGGAAACACATCCCGTGGGAGCTACTTAAGCTCCGGATCAGGCTGCGGCTGGCTTCTCTTTAGGAGTAAGTGTGTTGCACGGTGCTATGCTTGGTGACCCTGGTGGACGATGTGGTGATAGTGGAGTTGGGATGACCAGATTCCTCTAGATCTAAATTGGGCAGAGGGCCCATGCCTCCCTCACTAGAGAGCACGGTCTTCCTAGCCTTGATGGAGGTTTCACTGGGAATCTGGTAACTGGACTGCAGCGTGGAAGCAGGAGTCAGTATTCTTTCTGTCACGGTGACATTCTGTCCTCCTGCTGCCACACTGGGCATCGCCAGAGTGGGCTGCACGCCTGAGCTAGGTGCAAGGATGCGCTCTCTCTCCCTCACCATAACATACTGTGCATCTCTCAGATGCTGGGTGACCTCGAGAGGCTTAGGGACGCCCCCATTAGGCTGGATCACTCGTTCCGTAACAAGGACCTTTTCTTCATTGGCATAATGCTGATCCACCAAGGCAGAGGCTGGAGCGTACACCCTCTCTGTCACAACAAGGCTCTGTGGCTGTCTGGGAGCCAGGATCACAGTGCTGGGTGGCCCCGCTGAACCTGCGGCATAGGAAGTTTCCGTCACTATAACGTTACCGGAAGCCACAGGATCAGGTGTCGGCACTACCTTCTGACTCTGCCTGGAAGACACAGAGCTCTCAGTGACAATTTCCTGTGTGACTTTCTGTGTGTGTGCTCCATGCAGAGGCTTGGGGGCTTGGAGGGCACTGTTAGAGGAAAACGTGCTCTCTGAGTTGGCTGTCACTTGCTCGTAGTGAGAGCCGGGAGCCACCTTCGCGCTTGTTTCTCTGACTGGCTTTTGCCTCTGTTCAGTGTCCACGGCCATGTCGATCTTTCGACCTAGGCAAACTTCAGCCAGGGTCTTGAATTTGAGCCCCAGGTCGTCCAAGAGCAGGTCATCCAGCTCTCCCTCGATAAAACTGCAGCACCCGACGGAGCCTCGGAGAGAGTCCGTGTCTTCCTGAGAGTAAACGAGAAGGCAGTCTTTGGCCATGTGAAGCTCGTCTTCCCCAGCGTAGGAGGCCACTTTCTAAATGAAAATAAGAATGGAGACAGAGCATTACCAGCACAAATTCTTTTAAAACCAGGCTTGATATTTATTGATATAATGCAAAAACTAGGGAAAAAAGGAGTCTAATTTCAAGAAAACATAAGAGGAACACAATCAAGTCATCCTACGTCATGGTTGGTGTGTCATCTCACAAAATACTAATATGAAAGATGAAAAACGGGTGGGGCACAACTTCAGATTAAAAGTGATTAGTGTTTTAGTAACCCAGTTAGCCACCGAATAGAAGACGTAATTGCTTTACAAGATTACCATGATCACGGAACTGATCAGTGTTTAAACTGAAATGCACATTGTAGGTTTATTTTGTCAGCTGTATTGTGTGCAATAGAGAATATGCACACTGTATTTGTAGGCACACACATGTGCTTATTTGAGTGAGGAATGGAAAAAAACAAATGGAAATTATGCCAAATGCTAATTGGTGAAAATCCCTGCACACAATGGACACGCCTGAAAACCTCTACTCTCTTTGAGACATGATTTTCATGTATTCTAGGCTGGCCTCAAATTCTGGAACTCCTGGAACCTCTCTCCTAAGCCTCTCATGTGCTAGGATTACAGGTATGTTTCTTTACTGCCAGCCATGGATTCTTTGACAGTCTTATGATAGCTTCCACATTCTAGTTATTTTTATCTGGTGTGTGTGTGTGTGTGTGTGTGTGTGTGCGTGTGTATTGAACATAGAGCTTTAAGCTCCTTTATTGAGCTAAAGTCCTTATCCCTGGACGCTACCAGACCTATTTAAGTTGTTGTGGTACCCAGTGTTCTACCATGTCAACTAGATCCAGCCAGCTGACTATGCTGCTGGTTCCCTCATAGCCTTGTTGACTTCCTGTCTTCTCTTTTCAGTGTCTGACTATAATTGTGGATTTGTCTATTTCTCTGGCAGGTCTTGCTTTAAGGCGTTGGATTCCTGTCATAAAGCTCTGGCATATGTAGGAACGCTACATTTCTGCATGAATTAATTGGTTGGTTTCCACTCTGAAATAAAATAAATCCTTCTGGTTTTGTCTAGTTATGAAATTTATTCTGGGATAAATTTTGTCTAGGTGAAACACTTATCTGTAGTCCTGTTTTCAATTGCTAACCTCGAGCAATGACGTATGCTCATCTCTTGTGTAACTTTTTCATGGGTTGTGTGTGTGTGTGTATGAATATATGTGAGTTCCCTTCAGCGTCACAAGTTTATCATATAAATTACAAAAATGTGGAGCTAGAAATATAGCTTAGTGGTTGAGACCACTTGCTGCTCTTCCAGAAGACCTGGGTTTGATTCCCAGCACCCACAAGGCAGCAGAGAACCACATGTACCCTCAGTTCTAGGGTTCTGGGCCCCTCTTCTGGCCACTACTGGAACTGCACACACACAGCACAGACACACATGTAGGCAAAACACCCACCCATATATATATATAAAATCAATAAAATTAAACAAACAAATGACTCCCCCTCCCAAAACAAAAATGTAAGTGTACTTATTAGCCCGAGTATTTTAGACTACAATCTCTGTCTTCCTTCCTGTGTTCGTTCCTCGGAAGCCTGCTTTTGCAGAGGGGCCGTATTTTCTGACCCATGATCACTTATCATAGTTACATGACTTTCTTTGACCAAACAAATGCAATTGTGAAGGAGCCTGTGATGATTAATCTTCATTACTGACTTGACTGGATTTAGAATTGCCTTGGCAGCACACCTCTAGGTGTGTCTAGGAGGCAGTTTTCAAAGAGGTTTGAACAGGGAGGGCAGAGTCACCATCATAAATGTGGGTGGTGCCATTCCAAGGGCTGGGGTCCCAAACCAAATAAAAAGGAAAGCAGAAGGGAATGAGCTGAGAGCCAGCCTTCATCTCTGTGCTTCCTGCACGAGGACAAATCCGACTTGTCCCATGAGTTCTCCACCACGCCTTCTGCACCGTGATGGTCTGTCGCAAACTTCTCAAACCATGATCCCAAATAAATCTTCCCTCCTTGAGATGTGTTTGTCGGGGTGGAGAGATGGCTCGGTGGTTAAGCGCACTGGCTACCCGCCCTTCCAGGGGCCCTGAGTTCAGTTCCCAGCAACCACATGGTGGCTCACAACCACCTGTAATGGGTTCTGATGCCCTCTTCTGGTGGGTCTGAAGACGGCTTGTACTCACATACATAAAATAAATAAATCTTTAGAAAAAGGAAAAAAGATGTGTTTGTCAGGTATTTTATGCCAGCAAGGAGACACAAGGCCACCAGAGCCGATGTCTGGTTCTGCCACTGCCGTTTCTCCTGTGCCACAGGATGGCAGTGCCCCTGGCTCAATCTGCTCTCTTAGCATGTCTCACAACGAAGATGACACAAGCAGAGCAGGAACAAAGTGACAGGTAAAAACATGAAGAAAAAGAACTAAACGGATCGCGGGGCCACTTGTCAACACTGAGTAACTTAGCTACCACTGGCCATTTCAATAGTTCCCAACTGTTTTTCTCATCACCTGCAAATACAATCTAAAAAAACCCCACAAAACTTCCCCACTAACTGTATGTATCCCTCACAAAAGCCCACTTAGTAATCTAGAATCTCATATTTTGATATAAACGTCTCCTCACCATCCATAAAACCCGGCGCTTACCTCCGTGTAGTAACTTCTTAAGAATTCCTCATTCATGGCGACGGCTCCGCGAGCCCCACTCATGTCTCTGGAAGCCCCCGTGGCTCTTGCCGTCCTTATGGTTTCACCGGCCGCGATGGCTCCCGCTGTCCCTACGTGGTGAGTGGTCCCGACGGTGAGGAGGCTTCTGTGTTCTTCCCATCGTCCGTCAGCCTCAGTCAGCTCGTGATGCCCTTTGGTAACGGAAGCTGAGCTGCTGCCTTTCACCATGCCTTCCTTGAGCATCGCCCCTCCTACACCGCCGCCTCTCACTGCTGAGCTCCCCGCATGATCAGTCACCAGAAGCGAGGGCACCACCTAGGTGTGAACACAGCTCAGAAATGAATCCGGAGGACCAAGGGTCAGTGTCTGTGGCAGGAAGATGTGAGTTAAGTGGATGGAATGAGCTACTTCTGCCTAAGCAAATTAGGAAAACCGCCGGGGGTGGGGGTGGGGGTGGGGTCACATCCACTGCAGTCCTGTAAAGGATTTCTTTTTCCTACTTTAGAGTTGACTACAACCAGAGGAGGACACAAAGCCCAGATTTCTTTATGTGGTTTGGATTTACCCTCTTAACCAGAACAAATGACAGCCACCACCTCTTTAGGGTCTTGTGTGACAATTACAAAACTCTGAAATTTTAACTGGACACATAGATAAGAATCTATTTCCAATCTTCTATTGCTACAAGTTAGCCTCTTGCCTTCCAACCAAAGAAGATCAAGAAACACTATGTACACTTTGCAGAAAATGTGCCTACAGAGCAGTTCATGGTGTCTCAGCTGTGTTCTCTAGTATGAGGACAGGAACTAGTGTGTGGGAGGAAACCCATCTGCGGAGGAGCAGGAAGAGGGTAGAGTCGGGGTATGACTGAAGGGTCTCCATGCTGATCGATCCAGGACCACCCACCCACATTTTTTTTTATCTGTTATAAAAAACCAGTTATTTTTTTTATCTGTTTACTTGTTGGAGAGAAAAATCTCACTGTGTAGTCTAGACTGGTCTTGAATTTGTGGTTGTTTTCCATTAGTTTCCCAGCTACTGGGGTTATAGGGTTGTGAGACGTCCCAGTAGGCTCATGTGTTTGACTACTTGGTCCTCAGTTAGTGGGATGCTTTGGAAGATGGCGGAACCATTAGGAGGCGGAGCTTCACTAAAGGAAGTGGATCACTGCAGGTAGACCTTGGGGTTTTATAGCCTGACTGCGCTCCCTGTCTGCTCTCGGCTTCCCGACTGCAGATGCAACATGGCCGGCTTCTTCACACTCCTGCTGCCAAGCCTTCCTTGCCATGGTGGATTGTTCCTTTCAAGCAATAAGCCTTTCTTTCCTTAATTTGCGTTGTCAGGCTATCTTGGCCTTAGTAACAAGGAATGTGATTGACAAGGGGGGTGACTGTGTTCCACTTTGGCGACACTTGGGCTTCTTGACACTTGGTGTTGATACATAGATTCTACAGGAAATGGAACTGTGGCAGGTGGAGAAGAAAGACCTAGGGTTAAGACATAGTGGAGAGACGGGGAACTAACTATTAAGCTGAATATACCGAGAATGGAAGCAAATCCACTCCTGGCATTAAAAGGACTGTTGGATAATGGGGTACGTTCCCTGTCCTTTGCTCTACATAGTTTGGGTCACCTGCATTCTCATTAGCACAGGATATACCACAGAACAGTCAAAGCCTTTCCACTTTGTTTAACAAAGGTATATGCATGAGATCTGATGACTAGTGTTCTGTCTTCCCCATCACACTAACACAGACACACAACACAAGTGCCTGTGACCTTGAAAGGTATCGGGCTTTTTCCTCACCAGCAAGCAAGTGGTCAGTTTTTCAGTGGACGGTACTTGGGTCCTTCAATTTCACTGTGACACTGTCAGATCCTACAGATGTAGGGCTCAGTCTTACAGACATTGTTACTTCCTAGGTGCCAAGGACTTTAAGAGTTGATTGCCAGCTTTTGATGTACACATTTCACAACTTAACAGCTGTGTCAGTCCCTTATGATGAAAACTGTTGCCAACACCCTCTAAGCAAGACACCTTGAAACTCATAAAAGAAGCTGGTGGTTCACAGCTGTAATCAACACACTAGGGAGTCCAAGGCAGGAGGATTGCTTTGAGTTCAAGACTAGTCTGAGTTACAAAGTGAGATTGTCCAAACTCCCCATGCCCCCCAATAAAATCAGACCAGTAGCAGATGGCATCACTGTCTGCTGTACTGACCTTGTCCTCGGGGGGTGCTCCCTCATTATTCCAAGGATGCAGCATCTCTATGGTCCCAGGAATGGGGGCGAAGCCTTTGGCGCCCTCTCCACAGTGGCACATCAGCAACAGGAGCGGCACCACTGAAGGAAGCCAAGCGGAGTCAGAGTCATTTACCAGCTAAACCCATGCCATTTAGACCCGCATCTCACTTCCCGAAGCCCAGTCCTCACATATTTGAAGCTTCATTTTTCCGTTTTCTGTGTTTGTGTTTTTCACTCTGGTCCCACCTTTCCAACCTTGCTTCGGTCGGATTACATCAAAGCCCGGAGGCAGACAGAGTCCTCTGATTCAAAGGTCTTCCTCATCACAGAGCGCAGAGTTCTGTGACTGGATGAGATCATTTATACCTCTCCCTCCAATTTTTTTTTTGTAAGCCTATTGTCTAAAAAAAATCTGTATCAGAGGGATCAAAAACAGCCAAGAATGGTGGCACACACCTTGATTCCCTCAGTACTTAGGAATTCTCCCATGCTTGGGGGGGGGGGGGAGCTGAAGCAGGAGGATTGTTGTGGGTTTGAGGCCAGCAGGAGCTACAGAGTGAAACCTTGTCTCTAAAGCCCCATCCAAACAAACCAAACCAAAACATGCATTTGTATGTGCCTGTGTATGTGCTCGAGAGCACACACACACACACACACACACACACACACATATCTGGAAGAAAAAAAAAACCAGAATAAAACATCAACATACTCTAGACCATCAAGGCTATTGTATTTTATCTCAGAGTGGGGTTTGCATAAGACCAGACTCTCTGATCCCCCACTTCACCTTTGACTTATCTGAGGAGTACCATTTTCTTTTCTTTGCTTGCATTTATTTATTTCCTAATTAATTAATTGATTAATTTAATTAATTAGATATGCTGTTATATAGCCGAGGCCAGCCTTGAACTCAGTAGTATATAACAGACAAAGACCCTGAGCTCCAGACCCTTCTCCCCTCACTTCTTGAGTCCTGGGGTCACAAATGAGCTGTACCCACGTATCTAGTTTTATGTAATTTGGAGGTGGAGCTCAGGCATGCACTCTACTAACGGAGCCCCACACCCAGCTCCTAAGTACTGTTGTGCCAGGTTAGACTTCAGGGCAGCTGGGATGGTCACAGAGCTGACCGGCTGGAGGTCTCTAGTAGACTGTTGGGTTCTGTGCACTTAATGGGACATCTATAAGCGTCTTTAATAGCCTTCTCCTCCTTCCATGGCGATAGCCCAGGCTGTCTTGGAGGGCTACTCTGCCCAAGTTCAAGCACAGTGCAGCTGCAGGGGCCAACAGATCTGTGGCGGAAAGGAGGGCAGGCAGGATTGGCCGGGCACAGCTTGTTTTTGTGAGGGCACACCGAGGTGCTTAGGAAAGGGTTGATTGCAGTGGGCGAGCAGCCAAGAGTGTGCAAAGCACGCTTGGATTGGAATAAACTGTGTTTATAAAAATAATCTTATATCCACAGGGCACATGCGCATGGCAAGTCCTTTCTGCAGACCGATTAACCCCAGGGCCCCGGGAACCCAGGCTCTGAAGACTTACGGAGCAGGAGCAGGAGCGCTAGAATCATGAGAGCGATGGCGGCGGGGCCCAGCCCCACGTAGTTGTCATACAGCGCAGCCGCACAGCCACCGCCCTTCAGACACTCGCACACCGTGAGCTGAAGGACCTGCCTCTCGGGGCAGCTGAAGCCCTGGCTGTCGGAAATGAGGAAGGGGATCTCACTTCTCCCGAGCTGCCGCTCGCTCTGCTGCAGCAGCACACTAGTACCTGCCAGAGAGCAGACAGGAGAGAATGAAAACAGGCGGCTGTTGAGGGAAGAGGAATTGATCCACGGAAAGGGGCTAAAGGTGGAAGCGCTGTGTCTCCCCAGCTCCTCCTGGCGCCCATTCTCTGTGCTCACCAAAAAACGTGTCCACAGACTTCGAAAGATTAACTAGAAGAGGCTCTAATTGTCATTTCACGATGATTAGATTAGCTAATACATGTGGTCCATCAAATGCTACAACAACCACCACACGCTCCAGTCAGCGGGAATTCGACAATACACGAGATGACATTTCTGTGAATAACATTTTCATTCAATGACATTCATATTACCAATTGTTAAAAAAGAAGCTATCTTGCTTTAAATGCAGCAAGAACTGTCTGATGTCATTCCCAGTTCTGATACTTTTCAGGGTAAGCCCGTCTTATTTTTATCTTAGTCTTTTTTTTTTTTTTTGATGACAATACCTTCTCTCTCTATCTACTGTTTTGTTTCTTTTCCTAAAAAGTTTGGAAATGGCATTTCATGTAATTTAAACAAGTATTTTAATAGAATGTGAGACCCTTGGAAAAAGCCAAAGTAAGCACTAGATGTTAGCACGTGGAAGTTGAGTCAGGAGGACAGTAGCAGGGTTTGAGGCTAGCGTAGGCAACAGAGTAAGATCCCGACTCAAAAACAGGCAAATAGAGACACCACCACCACTCCAAAAACCAATAAGGGAATTTTTAAAGTCATATCGTGAAAGAAGAAAGAAAGTTACATTTGTTTATTCACTGTGGATGTGGCTTTGTGTTCCAGTACCATGGTCAGCGTGTGGAGGTTAGAGGGAGGTCCTGGGTGTGGCGCTCAGAAATCAGGGTTGGCAGGTTGGTCTGGAACTTGATGTGTGGTAAAGTCCCCTCACCTCTGCCTCCTAAGTACTAGGACTGTGAGAACCACTTGTATGCGTGTATTAAAAACAAAACAAAACAAAACAACAACAACAACAAAAAAACCCAGGTGGGGTGGTGGTGGTGCACACCTTTAATCCCAGCAGTTGGGAGGCAGAGGCAGGCAGATTTCTGAGTTTGAGGCCAGCCTGGTCTACAGAGTGAGTTCCAGGACAGCCAGGGCTACACAGAGAAACCCTGTTTCAAAAAAAACAAAACAAAACAAAACAAAACAAAACCAAAAAACCAAACCAAACCAAACCAAACCAAACCAAACCAAACCAAACCAAACCAAAAAAAACCCCACCCCAAAAACCCAAACAAACAAAAACCCAAAAAACCAAAAAACCAACCAAAAAACCAAACCAAACCAAACAACATCAACAAACAGCAGAAAAACCAAACAAAATCTTTGAATTATTTTAAGGTAAGCTATGGATAGTTGCTGATAACTGTGTTGTAAACCTTTCTGAAATGAACACTGCTTGCTGAATAGTCGTCTGGGTAGAATTTTCTGCATTTGAGACACCCAAAAGAGCAGGACTATGTGCAAGACACAGGCACTTGACCGAGTCTGCCAGCATTGGGGTAGCATGCGTGTCAGACCCTTTGCCAAATTGTTTCTGCCACAGACTAGTTTTGTGCCTGTCAACAAGTTGCTTCACCCTAGTGAGGCCAGCATCCTAGCCTACCATCAGGAAATAATGTTACTGAGCAAAGATTAAATGCGATAGTGTACGTAGACAGTGTGGCACATACTACATGCTCAATAAATATGATTTTAAATAGGATTGTTATCAACGCACTTCATAGGCATATAATTGCTGTATGCAGCAAGGCTGAAGTTTCTTCAACTTGTTAAGACAGAAGCACTTGCAGGGATACTTGGAGAACACTCAACCTCCTTTAAGACTAGCTAGACCATCTTAACTTTCCACAGGTCTACACAAGGAGCTAAGGTACTACTTTAGGTTTGGAGTTCAGACCCTCATTTTATTTCCCCCTTAAAGACTTCACTGGGGATGCATTGAAGTATATTTTGAGAGAGGACCCCTGGCCTACATTATCATCTGACTATTTTTGTTACAGGATCTCACTGTGGAGCTCTGGAGGGGCTGGGACTCAGGCTGTGGACTACTCTGGCCTTGAACTCACAAGAACTCATGGAGGGCCCACTGTTCTGCCTCCCAGCACGGATTCTTTCATAGTGTGCCACTATGCCTGGCCTAAAAACATACTGGAAGTTATATTGGGAATAAAATTTGAGAGAAGCATCAGCCTATGTCATAAGCTCTTTGTTATCCACCACACTCACTATTCAGATGTTGATGAACTTACTTTCTTGGTGTGTTATTTTCCACTTCTGTGCCGTTCCAGGAGGCTGGTCAATGATGGAGAAGCTGAACGGCCCACTGTTCCGGGGTCCATCCAAATCCTCGGCAGTGACGTTCACGTATGGTTCGTTCTCGCAGACGCTCCGCACTGAGTCCACCAGTACGGGACAATTGTCATTGACGTCTTCAACAGTGATGACGACGGTGCCAGTGATGGTTTTTTGAGGATGATCTTGAAACCAAGCAGGAGAGAGTTCAGACTTGTGAGTATATCTCTGAGCATGGACCCAGATTCAGTACAGAAGCCAATCAGATAAGGAGTGGGTGCTAAGCACTGAGGATACCTCCCATAGCTGGCTCTCAGGTTCCTATCAGTGCGAAGTTACTAAATAAGGGAAAATGTGCATGCAGGCTTACCCACTGACGAGAGAGCCATTTATACAGGGTCAGGACAAACACTTCGGTGGTGGAAGATAAAATCTAAATGCATTTATTCATGAAAAACATCTGTTCATTTAACTTACCTTTGGATATAGCCAGAACCTTTACAGTGTAGGTACCATTCTGGACATATCTAGATTCAAAGTCAGGAATCTTTAGAAGCTTAATCTCTGAAGTGGCGGAGTCCACAGAGACCCAGTTGTCTTCATCTTGCACCTTCACGTACCTGTTACAACAAAAACACCAGACTCATTTCTAATTCTGGATACACTAGAGCTAACATCTGTACCTCTTTCAAACTCAACTTTATCCCAGTACATATGGCCTTGTTATACACACTGGATTTGAATCTCACAAGGCAGATGGGGCAGGCTTATGCTCTGTAGTCTGTTGAGATATTGTCGGTATGTAAAAATAACTTAAAAATTAGTGGTTGGCTTAAATGGAAGGAACTAAACATTTTGAAATATTGTATAGTGTTAGGAATGATGACTTTTGAGTAGAATTGATTAAAAATGAAATCGTTACACTCCTGGATTTTTTTTTTCTCTGAAAGCAAGGAAAATCAATGTGAAAAGCAGAGAGAATATGCTCTTGTTAGGTTTTCAGAATTATATACAGTTAGTATTCTTGAGTTTAACACATAAAATACAAACACAAACCAAACACATGAGTCTCTTGGTTCAGCCAATCAAATCAATAATTTACTAAGTAGCTATTTAAGCACACAAAATGGGTGATTTACAGTAATATTTATGTACACTCTTTGGAGATAATCAAATTATGTACGTGACCTACATTTTAATGCCTCTTATTATTGTCTCTAGTAAGTAATTATAGAGGGAGGTGAAAATAGAAGGACCAGGAGTTCAAGGTTATCCTTGGCTACATAGTGAGTTCAAGGCTAGCCTGGGCTAATGATACTGTCTTAATAAACAAACAATACTCAACACTGTAAAAACAAGACTATAAGAAGCAAACGGCAACATGTTTGGATTTGCACAAGTCCTTTTGAATGTCCTGTCAGGAATTTTAAAGTAGGCATTGATTGCCCACCCTATTTTTCCGGTTTTCACAGCTATTATGTAATAAGGTCATCCAAGCAGTAAATTTACAGGTCACAGTGGAATGCATTAGGTGATGTCACTTAAAGAGCTTTGCCATTAATCTATTGTGGAACTCTACATTTAGGCCCGATAACCGCTCATGTGGTGTCCCAAATATTCATATATTACTGAATGAATAATCAGCACAATCCTGCACTATGACAAAATTAAAGATATGGTTCTTTTGCTATCCTTTTAAACTTTTAGAAAGGATCCTATTTTAATATTAAATTGTGTGTAAGTGTGTGGATATGTGCAGGTGCCCTCAGAGGCTAGAAGAGGGTGTCAGAACCCCAGGTAGCATCAGTAAAGATGGTCACAAGAAGATTTCAGGCGACAGTGGAAGATGTTTATTAATATTAAATTGAGAAAGTTTTATCTCTTCCATGTCTGATAGATTCCACTAATAGAGACTCAGATGCAAAGGGGAACAGATAGTTCAGACAATTGGGGAGCCTTCTTTGGCTTTCCCTTTCTGCCACAGTGAACCCTAGTTTTAGACGAGGTGCTTTGTGGGGTGCCAGCACCCAGGGACACAGGCACAAGGGAAGATGAGCAAGAGGGCATCTTTGGCACTGAACAGAAAGCGCCGCCCCCCCCCCCCCCAAAGCTATGTGTCTCAGTAGCCAAATATATTAACCCAAATAATACATCACCAGCAGCTGTGTATATGGTTCTTCCCATAGGAGACCCTAGAGTTAAGACAGAGATTCACTTTGAAAATTTCGAAGTACGCCACTACACTGTCACTATAGACTGGACACAACAGCCACTCAGTTCTCAACAAATTTTTTAAGTAATGGCCACTGTGATCAATACATATCCGAGGTCACAGGGGCTGAAGAGATGGCTCAGTGGTTAAGGTGCTCAGTGACCTAGGAGAGGACCTGGCTTGGGTTCCCAGTAACCCAGAGGATGGCTAACAACTGCCTGCAACTCTAGGTTCAGGGAGTTCTGCACCCTCTTCTGATCTCTGTAGGCTTATGAGTCCATGCGGTGCACAGACATACAGCCAAGTGCACACACAAAAAAATGCTCACCCCTTCTTGAACTAAATAAAGGGCCCTAAATAGAGATGTAAAACATACAACATATATTTGTACATAAAATGACTTCTCCGGTTTAGCACATGTGAAACAATGTTAAAAAATTTGTTTGTAATGTGGCATTTGTAGCAAGATTTTCTCTTCATTCATTCGTTTGAGACAGGGTCTCACGGTGTAGCTCAGATGGCTAAGATCTCAGAATCCCCTGCCTTAGCCTCCACAGTGCTGGCTTATGAGCAGGCGCAGTGTTCTTAGCATGTGGTTAATCTCATCTGCTACTTCCTCACTCCATAGTGTGCTGGAAATAGGGAAATTTTACAGTTATTTTCTGAGGTGGTTTTCAGTCTTCTCTACTAGAGCTGACTCAGAGGTGACCAGCCCAGCCTCTACCTCCACATAGGGACTGAGGGTCTGAGGGTCAAAGTGTCTGAGGGGCAGCGATTAGAATGGATGGCCTCCTCCCTCCTCCCTCCAATGAGAAGCTCAGTTTTGAAGAACTGATTTCTCAGACCTTTGAAAAGTAATCAGGGGTGTGAAGGAATAATCCGCCTAGATTTTGTTGAGTTTTAAAAACAGGCATTTCAGAAAACAGGCGCGTAAGGTAATTAAAACCCAGAAGTACACTCACAACCATGTCTTACGTTACTTTAGCTGCTTGTCCAGTGTCTTCATCAAAAACTTGAAATTTTCCAATCGACCGGCTGAGGCTGGATCTATCCATTGCCTCACTGGCTCGGACGGAGACAACGCTGCTCTGGAAGTGAATGCCTTCCACCACGTTCTGGACCTTGACAGTGATGGGAATGGGTGTGGCCTTGTATTTGCTCCTAATGGACTTGTGGAAAGCTGCTTTGTTAGTGACAAGGACACTCAAGTCCAGCTTCTTCATTTCTTCGTAGTCTACCTCCTAGAGTTAATGCAGAGTTAAGCCAGAGTTAATGCAGGGGAACCAGAGCACATGAGCACACACAGACACACACAACAGACACACAGACACACATACAACACAGACATACAGATAGACACAGAGACAAACACACACAAAACATAGACATACAGACACAGAGACACACACACACAAAATGTAGAGACACAGATAGACACAGAAACATACACATACAGATAGACACACACACAAAACATATACAAAGACACAGAGACACACACACAAAACAGAACACAGAGACACAGAGACAGACACACACAAAGCATAGACACACAGATAGATACACACAAGACAGACACACACAGACATAGACACACACAAGACATAGACACAGACACAGACACACACACACACACACACACACACATACAGACTTAAATAAGAACTCAGACACAGCTTCACTGAGCAGTCCACTTCTACACTGAAATCCTGCTAATTTGAAAATTCACAAACATGAAGGGTGTTTATGAGTTCCATTATTATTATTATTTTTTATTCTTTGAGAATTTTAATCTGTTTTGGTCAACTTCAACCCTATCTCACGACTCCTCCCAGACACATGCCTGCTTTCTCTCTTACTCAGCTCTGGTCCGTATCTCTCTCCACCCATGGTGCCCAGTTTTTGCTGTCCAGCTCTTCTTGGCCATGAGGCCATGAGATCTGGTCATTATACCAGGCACCACACCATTAAAGAAATCCGCCTTCCCCTCTTCCAGCAGCCATCAAAGGCCTCCTCAGTGAGGGGTGGGGCTTTGCACCAACCTCCGCTCGGTCTCTGGTGCCATTACTAATTTCTTCAAGTCATAAAAACCTGTCTTCCCTGTGAACATGGGTTGATGTTTTTAAATGCACCTCATGGTTTATTATTAAGAGGGCTGACACCTCAAGTTAGTTTTTTTCCTATTTACACATTCATCTCACATCATACTTTTTAGATTTACCTAGTATATACATTAAATATGCCATATACATCCTATAATATATTTTCATATGAGTAAACACACCCTTACATTGAGAGACACAAGTCTGCAGTTTTTATTTGCAGCTTAATGAAATAGTATTTAAAAGCTGTTGCTTTTATCTTAAAACCAGGGAAGTCTAATAGTCAATTGCAATACATTGATATTGTTTCTCATTCTGTTACATAGACAAAGCCTGTTTAGGATTTTTGTTTAAAAAGTTCTGTGGAAGTTTTGAGAGCAGAATGTATCCAACATTTTCTTCCTTTGTTTCTTTTTTTTTTCCTTTTTAAGACAGGGTCTCACTCTATAACCCAGGCTGGCCCGGAATTTGCAATGTAGCCTAGGTTGCCCTTGAACTTTCAATGGCCCTCCCTTCAACTACAACCAAGTTTTAACTTATTTGGTACTGGGGATTGAACCCAGGGCCTTACATGTGCTAAGCAAGCCATCTACCACTGAGCTATTCCCTGAATTTCTTATGTGCAGCACCGACTACTTAATCCAATTCTGCCTTCATCGATAACTAGGAAGGACAGGAGAGCAGGCTACTTTCTTTTACAATTTTTCTCTGAAAGGCAAGTAATTGAGCCCTGGCCCATCAAGCTCATGACGCCTGGAAGTGTGCAATGCAAGGCTGTGTGCCTGGGATCTGAGTTCCTGATCCGGCTCTGAACTGTAGCGTGACTGCTTCTGTCTGTGTGACTTGTGCCAGGAAGGCTGCTCCTGATTCTGAGCATGTTAGTCTCTCCTATAGCCATAGCCCCACCCTGGTGGTGTTCACTCGCACCTCACCTTGACAAGGGTCACAATCCCTTCATTAGTCTGTGTGTCAGTCTCGATGTGGAAATAGCCCCCTTCATTCCCTGAAGCAAATGTAAAGTTCGCTAGCCAGTTATCGGAGCCCACTTCATCTGCGTCGGTCACTTTGATGCGCATGACTTCCACGTTGACCTGATTTTCTTCCACTGTCCCCTCATACTGCAGAACACAGACACAGCTTTTATTAATGCAACAATGTATTTCTTTGTTGCGATTCAAGAAACAGTAAGTCTACTATAACGCTGAGTTACCATTTCACTTTCCACCACAGGTATATTGTCATTGACGTCCAATATGCGAATCTGAACTTGAGCTTGTTGCACCGGTTTATCTGTTATCTGCCCGTTACCATCTCTTGCTTCCACCGTCAAGGAATAGCTGCTGTATTCCTGAAGAACAAGAGAAAAATGAAGAAGACCCATCTGAGGGAGACATTAATAGCTCCTGAAGATGCTGATCTGGTTTTGGTTCACTTTAGGAAATGGGCTGCAGTCTAGTTCATTCCTAAGTAACTTCTGTGGTCATCGACTACTGGTGTGGAGGTGCTATTTATGTTTATATGCAGTCAGAGCTTTTACAGAGGGGAAGAGAAAGCACGGGGCGATTTTGATAGCCCTCGACTGTGGGTCACCGGGGATAGTCTTAGGAGACGAGTTCTTCAAACAGAGGTGGACTGCTCACGCTGCAGTTTGCACTGCCCTGGAGGTGCGTGGTTGCTTCTGTTTTGCTCTTACAGTTTTCATCCAAGTTAAACGCTAAGTCAAAAAGACACGGCTGGGGGATCAGACTAGAAACATGTCTGACAGATGTCCTGAGATGTCAAAAAGTGCCACTCAAAGCACTTAAAAAAATCTCGAACCAAAAATACCCTTTTCTGGAGGAGGAAGCAGGAGGGACAGGGGCTCCTGGCCGTCCTTAGCTATAGGAGAAAAACATAAGAACACAGCACAAGACACGAAGCAAGACAGTAGAAGAAGGAATTCTTTTAGTATATGTGGCCTCCCTACTAGGGCTATGTTAGGTGTGTCTGGTGTTTAAGGGGCTCAGGTGCCACATCAGTGAGGGAGGGTTCTGTGTGGAGAGCTGTGTCTCTGAAGCGCCTGGCTGGACAGTTGTTTAATCCTCTCACCCTGTTTCCTTAAGTATAAGATGGGAATGAGCTGGATTTGCCTCTCTGGGCTTCAGTGTGGATTATCTTGTTTACAAGATACTCCAGGTAAGTACCCGGTAAGTGTCAGCCACAGTATCAGCTCGAGGGCTGCACTTCAGAGGCGGCAGCTTGTTCAAAGGAATACTTTCCCCACTCCAGTTTTATGTAAAAGAGCCTCCCACAGATGTCAGGACTCATTGGCCAGATTCTTAAATTCCACAAAGGGGTCAAGGAGTGTTGGCCGAGATCCTTCCCATGTGGGCAGCTAGTTCTGAAACATGACATGACACGCCTGCTTAAGATTGACATCTGATAACACCTCAGTGTCCTCAGGATCCCCGACATACCTTTCTATGCTACAGAAAGCATGTGGCTCTTAAAGATTATCTATTTTCCCTTTGACTAAAACATTAGAACTAGGGGTTGAAGAGACGGCTCAATGGTTAGGAGTACTGGGAGCTCTCTCAGAGAATGTGGGTTTGGTCATCAGCACCCGCAGAACAGCTCACGGCTGTCTCGTAACTGCTGTCCTGGGGCCTCTGACATCCTCTCCCAACCTCTGCAGTCACCAGGTGTATATGTGGTGCCAGACACACATGCAAGCACAACACCAATATACATAAAGCTAAAAAAAATGGAAATCAAAATAAAATGTTTGAGAGAATAATCTTTCTAGGAAACTACTCAAATTCTCAATATTTTTATTTATTTATTTTTATTATTTATTTATTTACTTATTTATTTTTGGTTTTTTGGATTTGGTTTTTTGGAGACAGGGTTTCTCTGTGTAGGCCTGGCTGTCCTGGAACTCACTCTGTAGACCAGGCTGGCCTTGAACTCAGAAATCCGCCTGCCTCTGCCTCACAGAGTGCTGGGATTACAGGTGTGCGCCACCACCACCTGGCTTATTTATTTATTTATTTTTAAAGATTTAAAACAAGACTTTTCATGAACTTTTTAATTCTCTTTTTCATTTTTGAGACTAAGTCTCACTATGTAGCCCTGGCTGGCCCAGAACTCCTAATTTGGAGGCCAGGCTGTCCTCAGACTCATGGAGATCCAACAGTCTCTGCCTCCAGAGTGCTAGGATTAACAGTCAGTGCTATCACGCCTGGCATTTATTTTGAAACTGAGTTTCATTACGTAGCTAAGGATAACCAGGAACTGCCTACGTAGAACAGGCTAGCCTTGAGCTTGTGGTGTTCCCTGCTTCGGTCTTCCAATGGCTGGGCTGCGCTCCATGTCTGAGTCATGGCAAAACTGTAGTCTTCACGCCAAGTTTTCCCAATCTGGTGCTAATCCCCGCTTGATATAAACACAGCGCACCTCAATTTGGACTGCTCACGTTCCAAGAGCTTGATAGCACACGCTGCCTGCAGTCACTGCTACACTGGGTATCACATCCCGACATAATAATTCTCAGAGTTATCCCGAGAGTGAGGGATACACAGCAAATTAAAATCAGAACATAAAAACTGAGGGAGTGGAGAAACTAGAGAAGGTTAGGAAAAGAGGGTGGCAGGTGACATTAACTTACCTCTCTGTCCAAAGTAAAACTGGTGGTATAGATCTCCCCCGTGTCTTTATTTAGGTAGAACACAGGAGTATTTGCAGGCTCCTGAGAGACAATTCTGTAGGAGACTTTAGAATTCAGGGTCTCCGGATCGTCTGCATCCGTTGCGGTGATTTTCATCACAAGCGTATCTGCCGTCAGGAACGAAGGTGTTGGAGGTAAGGATGCTTATAAACAGGTTCCTGTTTTATTTATCCACTCAGCTGTTTCATGCAAGGATCTGAGGTTCTGATCAGAATGTCACTACACCACTATCAAAAAGGAGATGTCAGGGGGGTGAAGGCGCTTGTTGCCAAGTCTGCTGAACTGAGATTGATCCTTGGGACCACACCATGGAGCAAGAGAACTGAACCTCACAGGCTGTTCTTTGGCTTCCATGCATGAAAATAGTAGGGAAAAACCATAAAAATGGAAATAAATGGAAAATCGCTTTATCAGGGCCACACATTGAATCTAATAGCCAAGATTGAGAACCATTCATGTCCCTAGATGCAAACAAATTAGGAGAAGTACAACTATTCTTTTTTATTATGATCAAAGAGAAATCTCTCTTTTGGGTCTTAGAGTACTGAGTCGAACAATGCTGTCAGCATACAGTAAAAAATAATATAATTCAGAGGTCAACGGCACCCCACAGTAGCCTCAAACCAGGAGGCTGCTTGTTTCTCTTCATAAAGTTTTACTGGCACCCAGACCTGTCCATTTTGTATAGTGCCTACAGCCTACTTCCCCTTATAGAGCAGGCTTGAATAGTTGCTATGGGGACCATAGCACAACAGTGTGCCAGTCTACCATCTTCTCTGAAATATCATTATTCTTTATGTGAGTACACTGTCACTTCTTTGGACACACCAGAAGAGAGCATTAGATCCTATTACAGATGTTTCTGAGCCACCAGGTGGTTGTTGGGATTTGAACTCAGAACCTCTGGAAGAGCAATTGGTGCTCTTAACCACTGAGCTATCTCTCCAGCCCCCAAGATCATCATTCTTAAGATCTTACAAATTTACAGTAATAAAAGAGGTCTGAGCCTAGTAAGGGGTTCATTATTACCACACTTCCAGTGAGTAATACTCAACTTTTACTAAAAGATAGAATTTTGTATTTCCGTATATGAGGAATAAATGATCTGGTTGTATATCCCCCCACCCCCAGCCAAAAAAGAGAAGAAAGGAAAAGAAAAGAAACATATTTTGGTTTGGAGAGATGGCTTAGTGGTTAAGAGCACTGGCTGCTCTCACAGAGGATTCAGGGTTGGTTTCTGGCATCGTGGATCAGGTGGAGGCTTACAGGTGACTGTAACTAGCTTCAGGGGACCCGATGCCCTCTTCTGGCCCCAGCTGCACCTGGATGCCAGCGGTGCACACATGGACAAGCGTACACACGCCGACACTCAGAACTAAAAGAAGAAATACACTCTTACGTGCCGCACTCAGTTCCTCAACGGACCCAACAAAGACCTCCTGGGTGAACACGGGTTCGTTGTCATTGATGTCCAGAACTTTGATGCGGAGTTCCAAGGGCTTCTCTAAGTGGTTTCCTCTGGAGTCCAAGGCATAGCCTGTCAGCTAAATTGGGACACTCACATTAACAGATTTGCTACAGTAAATCAATTCCAATGTAATTGTTTCGTAACCATAAACCAAATCATAATTATCACCAGAGAAGAACTACAGATAATAAAGATACAATTGTTCCTACCAGGAAATACGGTGTTTCTTCCCGGTCAAGAATGCTGGTGATGTTCAGTTCGCCTGTGTTTCTATCAAAGACGAATATCCCGAAGGGCGGCTGTGTGATCCCCTTCCCGGTGTACTTGTAGGTAATCTTTATCCCTTTTTCTTCTGCAAGGTCAGAGTGTATCTAACATGAAAAGAACAGAAAAAAATGCCTCGAGTTAAGACCTTTTTAATTTACATGAAAACATTTGATGACAATGTCCTCTGAAGGAATTGTGTATGGACAGGAGGCAGGTGGCCTGGTGTCACGGAGCCAGGTTCTAATCCTGCCTCAGCACACACTAGGGTGCTACACTGGCTGGCTGCTCAGCCTCCCTCCACCTCAGTTTTCTTTCTTTGTCTTTTCTTATTTATTCACTTTATATCCCAGTCCCAGCCCCATCTCCCTCCTTTCCTCCCAGTCCCACGCTCACAAATCTCTACCCATATTGCCCCATTCCCTTCTCCTCAAGGACAAGCACCCCCTGGCTACCACCCCACCCTTGGGCATCAAGTTGTAGCAGGATTAAATGTATCCTCCTCCACTGGCGGGCCTCAGTTTTCTTATCTGTGAAATGGGAGAACAGGACAGTGTTTACCTTTTAGGACTATTGTGGAATTAAGATACAGTTGGGCTACGTCTTGGAGGGGAAGTGGATTTTCCTTTTTCTTTGGTGTATTAGCATAGAAACCTGGGACTAATGATTGCTAGGGAGAGCTCTTATTGAGCTACCCTCACGGGAAATAGGTTTTAGAATTTCACATAGCTCAGGCTAGCCTCCAACTTGCTATATAACCAAGGATGACCTGAATTCCTGATCGTCCTGCATTTATCTCCCAAGAGCTGAGAGTATATTTTAAATTTGATACATACAGTAAAAACTTAAGAATCAAAAATAACTTTTATAAATTCACCCAACTGTCTGGAAGATATGAACAGGGACTGATATGAACAGATAAGGCTGAATACAACTAGGCACTTTCTCTGCGTGGTAAATTCTTGAGTGAATCAGTGTTGCTTCTAACTGCTGGGCCCCTTCCAGTCAGCCTCTTTTTTCTCCACAAGTCATCTTCTTATTCCTACATATGTTTGCATTAATTGCATTTCCCCGTACCTCCCCAGGCTTTTCAATCTCTGCCATCTGCCGCCACACATCCCTGAAGACATCGATCTCTGCCTGCCTATCCAGCTGTCCACCCTGGAACCTCAGGATTAATGGCACATTCTTCCCATGGTTTCCCAGCATACACTGGGGGCACCTGCTTTGAGGGTATTACTTTTAGGGGACCAGTTTGGAAAGTGGGACAATTTCCTGAGATATTTTGCCTTCTGTGTCAAGTATTTTTAAAGGTGTATTTTATGTAGTGGGATGGGGGTCAGTGTCTTAGTCAGGGTTTCTATTCCTGCACAAACATCATGAACTAGAAGCAAGGAAAGGGTTTATTCAACTTACACTTCCACACTGCTGTTTATAACCAAAGGAAGTCAGGACTGGAACTCAAGCAGGTCAGGAAGCAGGAGCTGATGCAGAGGCCATGGAGGGATGTTCCTTACTGGCTTGCTTCCCCTGGCTTGCTCAGCCTGCTCTCTTATAGAACCCAAGAGCACCAGCCCAGGGATGGCACCACCCACAAGGGGCCCTCCCCCTTGATCACTAATTGAGAAAATGCCCCACAACTGGATCTCATGGAGGCACTTCCCCAACTGAAGCTCCTTTCTCTGTGATAACTCCAGCCTGTGTCAAGTTGACACACAAAACCAGCCAGTACAGCAGGGGAGTTTATGCCTGTGAGTGCAGAGGCCTGCAGAGGCCAGAGGGAGACGTCAGATCTCCTGGAGCTGTGGTGACAGGCGGTTGTGAACCACATGAGGTGCTGGGAACCAAACTTAGGCCCTCTGCAAGAGCAGCATGTGCTCCTCCCTAACAGAGCCCCTCTCCGGCCCCTTGCTTTTTGTGAAAATTTTACTTTTAATGACTTGTGTAATTAAGATTAATAAGAACAGCAAAGGCTTGTTAAACTCCTGGGCGTCAGTTTGTTTTATGAAAAGCTGCTGAAAGAACCGATGACTGGGAGAGCAAAGGCAAGAGAGAGACAAGCAGAGTCCAACCCAAACAACCCATTGTTTGTACCTACGCGGCACCGTGAAGCCACAGTGAAAGTCTGGATTTTAGGTTTTCTATAAACAGTGTGGTTGGGGCTGGAGAGATGGCTCAGTGGTTAAGAGCACTGGCTGCTCTTGCAGAGGACCTGGGTTGGGGTCCCAACACCCACATGGTGGCACATAAGTGTCTGTAACCCCACTTTCAGGGGATCCAATGCCCTCTTCTAGCTTCCATTGGCACTGCACGCATGTGGTAAGCACACATCCATGTAGGAGAACACACATACACATAGGATAAGAGGAAAAACATTGGTTATATTCAAAACTAAATACGACACGGTGCTAGTCAAAGGAAACTATTGTCTTTGATTCTAGAGCTGTATTTCTCTTACAGAAGCCCTTCATAGAGACGATTGGAAAGTTGAGGGTCGACCTTGGATGCGGGTGAGTAGACATTTACGTGATGTTTACTGAACAGCCCCTGCACATGCAGGGCGCGGGCAGCACGGAGCGCAGGGGACTAAGCCCTGTGAGGAACTTCTGTGCTAATGAGGGAGGCAGATAAGAAGCGAGCAGTGTCTGGCCAATGTCAAGCCGTCAAACATGCTGTAAGCAAAATTCACACAGGATAAAAGGTCAGAGAGAAAAGAGACTGAGGTGGAGAGGTGCTACTTGAGCAAAGATGTGATGATGTCATGAACCAAAATCCCCTGTGGGGAACAGACTCTGGGGGAGGGGACAGCGAGTCCCCAAGGTAGAAGGCAGAGGGAATGAAGGGAGTGAACCATGGCCAGTCCAGAGGAGGCAGCGAAATAGGGGATGGGTACCCAGGACAGAGAGAGGCCGAGGCCAGCAGTCCTATGAGCTCCCACGGACCATGTTGGGGGGCTGTTTGTCTTTTCAGAAATTTGCTCTTGCTAATTGCAGAGAAAGGGCTTCGTGTGAGTGAGGATTTGGCAAGAGTGAAGTCAGAAAGACAGGGAAGACCGAGAGATGACACGAACTCAGACATGGGGACTGAAGAGGCATGGAGGGTTTGTGCTGTATTTCGGGCTTTTGTTTGTTTTTTTGTTTGTTTGTGTTCCTTTACTTGAAACCTATATGGGGCCCTCCAACTTTCCACTGTGGATCTGAGCAGGGCCCACGAATTCCATACTTCTCTAGGAGCTCAGCAAGTTTATGGATGCCGGAGGAGATGGTGTCTTCTTCTAACAGTGTAGTCACTGGGGACGATGTAGGAAGAAAGGAAAAGGAAGGGGGAGCCTGAGGGTAGCGGGGAGGGAAATGAGAAACATTACAAATCTGTGAAAAGCTGTTCAAACATAGAGGATGTTCGGTAAGACGGCTCTGTGGGGAAAGGCGCTGGCGCCAAGCCTGATGGCGACCCAAGTTCAGTCCCCGGAACATACGAGGCAGAGGGAGAGACGCTCTCACAGATGTTCTCTGACCTCCACATGAGTATGAAGCTTCCCCACCAAACCAATGTGAAAATGATAAGTAATCACAGTGGAAAGAAAGAAAAAGGAAGAAGGAAAACGTCGGTCTGTTCTCTCAGCCTCCCTAATGCTGTGACCCAGTTCCTCACGTCGTGGTGACCCTCAACCATAAAATCACTTCATTGCTAATTCCCAACTGTACTCTTGTTACTGTTTTAAATCGTAATGTAAATATCTGTGTTCTCTGATGGTCTTAGGCCACGCCCACGAAAGGTTATTCAACAGTGCCACACTACCGACCTAGATGGAATTACAGTACTAGCCACGGAACTGGTGAGAATATGAAGGACAGCTTTAAGTAGACCAATAGGAAGGTTGTGGATCCAGGTTTGTACAGCTAACCATGCCTTGGAGTTCTCCAAGCTGGTACTGCCGTGAGCTGTATTTGAAAGCTGGAGTTCTCTTGGGGGAAAAGAGAGCTGTGAATCACGAGTTCAATAAGACAGGCATACAGGGCTGTCCCAAGCCAAGAAGGATATATGTCACAGTCATACTTCCTCGGACATCAGTCTGCTTGTTTTTAATGATATTACTCTCTTTTGAATATTTAAGGCTTTTTTTTTAAAAATTACACTAAGATTGACCACTGGGCAATGGTGGTGCACACCTTTGATCCCAGCACTTGGGAGGCAGAGGCAGGCGGATTTCTGAGTTAGAGGCCAGCCTGGTCTACAGAGTGAGTTCCAGCATAGCCAGGGCTATACAGAGAAACCCTGCCTCAACAAACCAAAAAGAAAAAAAATTGACCTACTATCAGAGTCCTCAATTTGTAGCTGAATCAAATCCTAAAATCAAATATTATTGATGCCGTGTCTTCTGTATTTTCTATTAAAAGATAAGTTACAGTCATTTTCAAACACATCCGGAATATTTTAAACCTGTTACGCTTATCACCTTCTTATATCAGAAAATGGACTTAGTAATTTTCACACACCACAGCCTTAGACACACACACACACACACACACACACACCAGGTCCCTCTGTAGCTGGTACCTTGGCAATTGGGTTCTTTCTGGAAAGGTCTTCTCCCTCCCGAAGAGCCACTGGGGCAGTGATCCAGGCCCTTTTCTGACGAACCAAGTGAGTGCGTGTAGGGAATCGCTTGCCCTCACTTCTTGTGCTGAAGACCTGTTAACAAAATCACCTTTAGTTATCACAGACCCCAAAGCTTTAGAGAGACATTCTGTAACTTCCTAAACTTAAAAATAGTGCACACATGAAGGCTTTCGTTAAAATAAACCCAATTAAAAACAAAATAGCATAAAACAAGATACATTTTGAAACTTATAAAAATTATCTAATTTTTATTTTATATGCATTACTACGAGGGTGTCAGATCTCCTGGAACTGGAGTTACAAACAGCTGTGAGCTGCTGTGTGGGTTCTGGGACCTGAACCCCAGTTCTCTGAAAGAGCAACCAGTGCTCTTAACCTCTGAGCCATCTCTTCAGCCCCCCACATTTCAAAGTTTTTTAAGTTTCACTTTTACAAAGGAAATGCATGTGTTCTACTAAACTCCATGAAAAATGGCCTCCCAGCTGCTAGTGTGGCAGGGTTTGCTCTCCATAGTTAGAACAGATTTCCAGAGTGTGTTGGTTTGTATATGCTCAGCCCAGGGAGTGGCACTATCAGAAGGTGTGGCCTTGTTGGAGTAGGTGTGGAACTGTGGGCGTGGGCTTTAAGACCCTCATCCTAGCTGCCTGAAGTCAGTCCTCCATTAGCAGCCTTCAGGTAAAGATGTAGAAGTGTCAGCTCTGCCTGTACCGTGCCTGCCTGGATGCTGCCATGTTTCCATCTTGATGCTTGTCTCAGTCAGGGTTTCTATTCCTGCACAAACATCATGACCAAGAAGCAAGTTGGGGAGGAAAGGGTTTTATTCTGCTTACACTTCCACACTTCTGTTCATCACCAAAGGAAGTCAGGAGTGGAACTCAAGCAGGTCAGGAAGCAGGAGCTGATGCAGAGGCCATGGAGGGATGTTTCTTACTGGCTTGCTTCCCCTGGCTTGCTCGGCCTGCTCTCTTACAGAACCTAAGATTACCAGCCCAGGGATGGCACCACCCACAAGGGGCCCTTCCCCACTTGATCTCTAATTGAGAAAATGCCCCACAGCTGGATCTCATGGAGGCACTTCCCCATTTGAAACTCCTTTCTTTGTGATAACTCCAGCCTGTGTCAGGTTGACACACAAAACCAGCCAGTATAATGCTGATGGACTGAACTTCTGAACCTGTAAGCCAGCCCCAATTAAATGTTGTCCTTTATAAGACTTGTCTTGGTCATGATGTCTGTTCACAGCAGTAAAAACCCTAACTAAGACAGTGAGACTGACAAATACTGAGATTCACTTTCTGTGATGGCTTTTGGGTTGAAAATACACATCAGCGGGTTTTAGGACTTACTCTTCAGAAACTGCTGATATAAGTTAGAGCCTTCCAGGCAAGGTTGTGTGCATGCTGTGATCCTAGAAATGGCTTTGCGTGGCCAGTTCATCCACCCTTCTACCTGTATTGTTACACTAAGTAGGTTTTATTTTAAGGTATTTACATTGTCATTTTTTTTGTTTCTATATGAATTTTTAAATATAATGTGATGATAATTTGAAACATTTTACCAATTAAACATTTTCACGTACTATATTTTGATGTTTTCCCCTACCTTACCACTTTCCAGATCCTCCCTACTTCCTACCCTCCCAACTTCATGCTCTCTCTCTCTCTCTCTCTCTCTCTCTCTCTCTCTCTCGTTCTCTCTCTGACTCACCCTCATGCTAAGAAACAGATGATTAAAACTTACGACGTAAAGCTGCAGAAGTCTTATTCTTTACTAATTCCTTGTTAGTGGCTTAGGGAAAACCTTCCCCAAGTTCATAGTCATGGGTAAAGAGCTTCCAAGCTCACTCTGTTGACCAGGTTGGCCTCCACCTGACACAGAGATCCACCTGCATCTGCCTACTGAGTGATAGAACCAAAGAAATACGTGTAGCACGCCTGGAAAGGTATTGATTGATTTATAAATAAAGAATGTACTGCACATTCTTTGACATGAGTTCCTCTGTGCTTGTTTGAATGGGAGGGGCCAACTTTAAGGGAGTGTAGATTTCCATTCTAGTCAGGCATAGCAAATCTGTCCACCAGAAAACTAGAGTGCTGAGTCCCCCAAATCCCTCTTAGTTCCTTACCTCTAAGTGAAGTCCATTTCCAAAGTCCAAGCAGACCTGTAAAATAAAATAAAAAATAAATTAAAGCCGGGCAGTGGTGGCTCACGCCTTTAAGCCTAGCACTTGGGAGGCAGAGACAGGCGGATTTCTGAGTTCGAGGCCAGCCTGGTCTACAGAGTGAGTTCCAGGACAGCCAGGGCTATACAGAGAAGCCCTGTCTCGAAAAAAAAAAAACACCCAAAATAAATAAATAAATAATTATCATCATGCTTTGGGAAAGGAAACAATTTATGTTTTCCCCTACCTTCCAAACAACCAGATTCAGAAGGCAGAATCACCTCCTTCTTTGGTTCACAAAGTTTGCTTCATAGAACAGCTAGTAATTAACATACACACACACAAACATATATGTATACACATATACACATGCGCATACATATACAATGTATATATATGTATGTACACGTGTATATGGGAGAGCATATACGTACATGCGTATCTACATATATAATAGATATATGGGAAGTCATGCATGTACCATAGGATGCAGAGCCTGAGACACTCTTTTCATGTTGTATGTAGGACCTGGGGATTGATCTCAGGCTGTCAGATGTGGTAGCACGTGCCTTTACCTGCGGAGCCATCTTACCGCCCTGAGAATAAGTATTTTAACAAACAAAATGGGTCCGGGAATGTGGCTCAGGGGTAAAGGCACGTGCTGTGAAAACCTGACTACTCTGAAGCCCTGTGCATATCTGTAAGGCCAGCACTCCTCCAGGGAGATGGGAGGCAGGGTCGGGGGAATCTTCCAGAAGCTGGGTGCTGGCTTGCCATGGTAAAACAGTAAGAGAAACTGTCTCAACAAGTGATGATTGACTCCCAAACTATGTCCCGACACTCATTATTATGCAAAACGAATAAACAAAAATTAAAAACGAAATCGCGTGCCTCTTGACCCATTAGAACTCCTCCAGCCATTTCCTCCTCACCCCTCAGTTTTATCTCACGCTCACGGGGGCCTGGGTACCTTTCCTCAGGACCGTTCAAATGTGTACGCCATTCAGACTACAAACTACGGTCACCGTAGCTGTGCCTCGCCCTCACTGTGACCCCACCATTGGCATCTCAAGCTTCCAAACCCCGGAGTCATGCTGATTTGTGGACAGAGCATGACATACTGGACATGTCATCCTGGACAGTGACGTCATGTGTTGTCTGAGACTGCATCTTCGGTCCCCCTTCCTCTTTCCCCAGGCACCACGCGCCCTGAGGACTTTTGTAACTTAACCCCCAACCGTGCGCTTCGGTTACCATGCTTGCTCGCCCACGCACATCATCTCTGAGAACCCTGGTCATTCGGCTAACCTTCCGTCATCGTTTTCTAAGGCTAATTGAACATGTTCATTCTGTGTGGCTTGGTTAGCCAAGCAGATGGAAGACGCCCCGTCTCTGTGTCAGCTAACACGGGATCGCACGGCTTTGCAGCCCACTGCCGCACCAGTTTGCACGGATCGCCTTTCCTTTTCCATTTACGTATGAATTCGCTGTAATACGTCCTCAGCCTGAACGTCTGCGGCCCTGTTTGCCTTCTCCACGCCAGGAGTCACAGATCCATGGAGTCCACGCGTTGTGGAAATGAAGGTTTCTCTGAAAATGTCAGCTGTCAGCCTCCGTGCCGCCTCGAAGGCTTCCTGTGGGGTCTGCTCTTTCTGTGGACACTTGGCCTCCCCGCCCCCCTTTGACTTCTTGCCTCACCCAAAAGAAATTCAAGGTCAGCTGACATTGCAGCTCTAAGGTGAGCATCTGGGCGGCTAGGAAGCTATGGTGGTGTGTACGAGGTGTCTGCTGTGAGCCTCTGGCATCGAAACACTTGGTCCCAGCTGGTGGCTGTTTGGTCAGGATGGTGAGGCATGGCCTCGGTGGAGAAGGTGTGCCAGGGTGGGGTGGGGGTGGGACTCGGACTTTGAGGTTTAGAAAGAGACACCATTTTGAGTTAGCTCTCAGCCTCCTGATTGAGGTTTGTGATACTTTCGCTCTGCCATCACGGATTCTAACCTTGAGCCCCAAGGACATTCTCTTCTATAATGTGCCTCTGTTATGATGTCTTTGCATGTACAAAAGTTAACTTATGGCAGCCTTAGACAATTATCTACTGCTATGTTATAACTAGATACATTATTTCTTACATTCTCTATATTACTTTAAGCAAGATGTGCCTCAAAATTTTATATTCTCAGTGACACTGTGACTATGTTGAGGTAAGTTTCGATGGTAGGAATTTTGGATGCTAGTGTCTACATCCAGAGTCACATCAGCCTGGACAGTCTGAATTGATACTTCCTCTCTGCCTTCAACCAATCAATCTCTTTGATAGTTATATGGGCTATTTACAATTTCCATGTTTAAAAAATATTCATTTTTATTTGTGTGTGCATGTGCATGTGTGCATGTGTATGGTGTGTGTGTGTGCGCGTGCAAGGAGTACAGATGCCTGGAGGCTGGAAGGAGGGGTCAGAGTGCCTTGGAGTTGGAGTTACAGTTAGGGCTGGGACTGAACCTAAGTTTGCAGGAGGAGCAAGCACTCTTCCCCTCTTGGGTCATCTCTTCAGTCAGCCATTTTTATTCTTGTCTAGAATCTCAGTGGCCCTAGCAAAAAGGCATAATTACATGTTACTATCACTATATTATTCTGACCAAGTTGCATATATTTTACTTGATAAAAGGAAGTGATGTGTTACCCAACTCATGATGTGAGCCTTTGTAGTGACTTACTGAAATCTGTTTCCCAGATGACTGCTTAGAAATACAGATTAGATAGAAACAAGACGTATCCAAGTACGGGAACCAGACATCTCACGGGAGAGCATCTGTGAATCACTTTTCTTAGAAGGAACATGATGACAGTAATGTCACGTGCAACGCCTGCATGAGAAGTAAGTCTATGTATTTAACCAAAATAAGGTTTTTAGATGAACCAGAAAAATCTTTCAAGAGGATTTTTCCTCACTCCATAAAAGCTTAAACATTTCTACTGTTGGGCCTTGTGCCTCATGTAAAAATTGGCCTTCGTGGTAAGGAGCAAGAAACCAAAACTAACCAATCAAAACAGAACGTTTAGCAACAAGGAAGGTGGAATATCACTGAAAAAAACCAATGAAACAGTGTACTCTCTGTTTCCTGTTTTGAGGCTCTTTTGACTAATGTCACTGGACTCTAGAGGACTGGGTTTAACTGGCTGACCGCTCCTCCTGCCTGACAGGTTCTCTGAAATCTTCTTGGTCTACAGCAGGTGACCTTAAACTTCTGTCTGCTGGCCTAGGTTTCCATGGTGATTGACCCTTAACCTTGGACATCTCAGACTAGTATCTTGTACTGAATACAGAGGTCCAGGAAGCAATCTCGAATGCTGTCTCAACCCCACTGCATGATGGTGGTGTGATACGTCCATTCTAGTAGAGAAGTCTAGAGGGTAAGCAGTACACTCAGTGGGAGAGTTGCGGGTTCCACACAGAGCTTCCCTAGTGCGGCAGGTCTTAAATTCAGATCTTCTCTGAGATGGCTAATATTGTCAAGTTGACAAGATCTATCACAGAGGAGACAAACCTCTGGGAATGTCTGTGAGTTTCTGGACTGGGTAATTAGGGCGGGTTAATCTACCCTCATGTGGGTTAATCTACCCTCATGTGAACGGCAGCGTTTCAGTTGCTGTGGTCCTTGACGGAATACAAGGGGACTGGAGAAGAGCTCCAGCATCCCCCTCTGCCTCCAGCCGGCAAGTGCAACATTGTAGCCAGCAGCCTCATCCTCACATCCCTAGAATCTCCTACTGTGTGTGTGTGTGTGTTGTTAGCAATGTGTAAAATAGCTATTAACTTACAAGACCATTCTAGAACACTCTCACTTACCTGTCTAAAACCACAAAAAATGCTCCAAAAATTTTTTTTTTTCTCCTTTGGGCTATAGCAGGTCAATCAGGCATCAGACTGAGGCTCCTTGGCTCTGCCATTCATAAAATGGATTCAGCTTTGGATGAATTAACAGGTAAATAAGATGAAATGCAACAAGGGCACCAGATGCCAATTGCTTGTTTCTTCTGGTCACATGTCCTATTCCCTGTCTGCATCTACAGAGCTGGAGATCTGGCTCCTGCATAGATCTGAAGACAGTTCGGGAGGGTTTCTCTGGACACAGAGTCTTACATGGCTGGCAGCGTTTGGTGATGCCAGGAGCCCCATGGTTTTGAAGCACTTCTCAGACAATTCCAATGCGGACCAGATTTTTACTGGAATTTAACCTGCCCTACAGTCTTCTTAAGCTATTTTTTTTTTGGAGAGAAGTTAGTCTTGTATTTCTTACTTTATAGGTAAATGTTACAACTTAGTTAAAAAAAAAATCCCAACTTGGGGGGCCAGTGAGACAGCTCAGTGAGTGGGTAAGGGTGTTTGCTGTGCAGGCCTGCTGACCTGGAACCCATGTTAAAGTGAAAGGAGAAAACTCACTTCATAAAGTTGGTCACTGACTTCCACATTTGTGCCATTTCATGTGTGCTCTCCTATAATAATAATTATAATAAATAAATAATCCCGCCAGGCATGGTGGCACACATCTTTTATTCCAGCACTCTGAAGGTTGAGGGAGGTAGATCTCTCTGAGTCTGGAGCCAGCCTGGTATATATAGTAAGTTCCAGGATAGCCACAGCTACACCGTGAGGTCCTGGATTAGTAAGTAAAGAAATAAATTAAATGAGCAAACAGTCTAAGTCAAAACTTCAAATTACAAATGACCCAGATATGCCCATGGCCCTCAACAGCTGGCTTAAGTGTGTGGTCTTCACGGCTGCTAATTTTGAAAAATCCTCAGTAGTGGAAGAAAGCAGGACTCTGACCTCTGCTTTTATGTCTATGAGCTCTGCATTTGAACCTGGTAAATACCTGACGGGCGAGGGAGCAAAGTACTCGATTGCCATAATCTCCCGCCTGCTCTCCAGATAACAGGCCAGTTTCAAAGTAAGGGCGGCGACTTCTGGTGAATCACCCACCAAAGTTGTCTCCAGCAGGAAGGCTTCTGCACGGTGCCGTTTTACAGAGTCAGAATTTTGAAACATGAATTGAGCCATGCAGGGTTACATCTAACCTGCCCCATCCTATCCTGCAATTTTTATTTCCTGAGAAGTTCTTTGTCATCATGCCAGTTCATGGACAGACAAACCCAAACCTTAAAAAAAGCCAGGATTAATTTTTATTCATTGTCGATTTTATTAGCATCCCTAAGTCACTCTCTAGAAAGCATCTCAGCGGCTAACGGAGGCTGGCTTTCACAGTGTTTCATCCTTTCTACCCTCAGCTTTCATCAGAGATGTGAGTGGTGTAATTCCGTGGTACCGGAATTACAACCACCTTGTAAGTTAATAGTTACTTTTCTCATTGCTAATAGTGGAAATGGTTTGGTCCCACCTGATCATTTTCTGTTCAGTAGGTCTGGAATGGGGCCTAGGAACATGTGTTTCTATTTACTTTCTGGGTAATATTGATGCTCCACGGCCTGCAGGATCAGTTTCAAAAGGCAGCGCCTAAAAATCACAGGGCAGCAAGGGAAAGAGAACTGATGCCAACCCCAGCCTGAGTAATTCCTAAGCCAGACAACGAGCCCTTTGATGCAGACTGCGGTGTGCAGACATGACTTCTACATGATGAAAGTTAAACACCGTGGGTTATACAGGAAGGTTTCACCTTGTAAGTACCAATTATGTACCATAGGATTGCCTTAGAAATTGTGTGTCTGTGCATAAGTGCCTGAGTGCTTCTCTCTGTGTGTGTGTGTGTGCCTGTGTGCGCGCGTGAGTTTGCACAGAGGCCAGAAGAAGGTGTCAGATATCTTTAAACTGGGCCTACAGACAGCTCTGAGCTCCACGTGGGTGCTGGAAACCCAACTCTGATCCTCTTCAAGAGCAGTAAACTCTCTACTGCTGAGCCCTCTCTCCAGCCCCAAGACTGCTTTACGTGGGATTTTCCTTCTGGTTTATATCTCTCTTCACGTTTACAGGTTACACTGATCCCAGACATTGATCATTAAAAAAATTTTTGTTTAAATAATTTCATAGCCACATTTCTCTAAAGGCAGCCACAAATACCTTCGAAATCAGACAAGCCAGAAGTTAAAGTGTATATGTGCTCCATTTTATTTGACACTTAAGAATCATGGGCGGTTTCCATCTTTTTTTTTTTTGATTTTTGATTGCAGCGCAATTATCTCTGAAAATTACATTTTCAAAAAATAAAATGTGAGAAACTGGACCTTCTTCACTGATGTTTAAGAATGCAGCCTTATTCCCCTCCACTAGATGGCGCTGGTCTGCCAGGAGGATGGACTCCAGGAAGCACCGGAAATTGACCAATAATTGCTTTCAGAAAAGTGGACTGGCCTTATGGAAGGTTCAGAGAGGTTCAGGAACACGTTTGCAGGATTCTGGCCACGAAACTGGGTAAATTTCTTTTGCATTTCGTTGCGGCACCACGCACTGGCGTGTGCACGCTGATAGACGCTGGGCGCTCTCTATGCAGCTCCACGTATGCAAACACCAAGTGCTCTTGCCAAACGCAATCTTCCCCACCGTAAGCTCCACGATCATGGGAGAGTGTGAGTGCACCCAGAGACTGCTTTGCGCACACACACACACACACACACACACACACACACACACACACACACTTCAGGACTGTGAAGTGTGGGTGTGGGAGTCAAGTATTTCCTATTCAGCCTGCCTCCTCCCTCTGGTTTCCCTTCCTGCTTAGCTTAGGCCTCTCCGTTCCCTCTGAGAGCTCCTCTTTTACAAACTTCTGTGTTTCACGCAAGTGTCACTTAAATGGAGAATCCGTGTGTGAGAGGAGACATGTGACTTTGCCGGACGTTTGGTCTATACTGTTTACCATACATGTCATCTCCAGTTTTATTCACAAATTCTCCAGTGCGATTCAGATACTTTGCTGACTTATAAACCCAGAAAGAAGCAAACTCATTTGGAAGAATCCTTTCTGCATCCAAGTGAGTTTCTAGGCATGTGTGCAATGTGGACACCACTCTAGTGACTGTTAGAGCTTAGCCAGGCGATAATAAGGAAGTTTTTATTCCTCGCAAGAGGGACAGGTCCTGACCTCTGTATCTGTGAGATTATTATTTATATAACCATACGACAGTGTTAGAGCTTATGAATTAGGCACAATAAGAGACACACAGCAGCTTTAATAGGAACAACCACAATGACATTCGACCATGAAAGTTATTTAAATTTAATGAATTGTTTATGCCTTGAACTTATCACGTTTTCCCTACCATTATTGACCATGGCTCACCACCGGGAAAGGGGATAACATCTGAATATGGAGGAAAGCGCACGCCACAGAGAGTCCTAATTGTGTGAAAACCCATCTGCAGATGTGGTTCTGTGGAACTTGCAGAGGCAGAAGGTTCTTCCGGCTGGGAGGGAGGAGGCGGTGATGGGCGTGGCTTTGGGGAAGGTGCAGCAGATAGGAGAAAGGGGGAAAGCCGCAGATCAAAAGCCAGAGATTGGAAGGCAGGCAGAGCAAGCACTGTGTCCAGCACCTGGGCCTCCCGGATGATGGCGGCAAGCAGAAAATCAGACAAAGTGGAATGGACCTTCGCTGGTCACGAGGGCGCCACTTTCGAATGGGGAAATCTGCCGATGTGTTTCTGAAGGATTTTTTAGTACTACAAAAGAGTCAGGAGACGGTTTGACGATTAAAGGAATAAGCCAGGAGTGGGAGGAGAGGCAGGCAGTCCTGAGATAATCAGAAAAGCACAGATAGGCGGAGGCCCATCCGTGGCAGGGCCCTTGGCATGGGAATGGCCGGAGGAGGACTAAGGCTTAATAAGGGCAAGTGTCCGGGTGGCTGAGATTTTCAGACTGCAGCTATGTTAAGCTAAGATGCTGGGGAAACCAATTAGGGACAGCAGTCGGGGTGCCAGGCAGTGATGCCCAGCCTGGCTACCAGGTGGCTTCCCAACCTGTGATTCTGGGGTCTGTTCCCTCCCAGCGGCTGCCACCCAGGGTCTTCCCAGCTTCTAGGCCCACACAATGTCTCCCAGTAAAGCACCCACTGAGAATTATCCTTTCAACCTGTTTGCTCGAAAAAAATGGGGTGATGGGCCGAGCTCTCTGGATATATCATTCCTTCTGCCTGCTGCTTCTGTTGGCACTGTCCACAGCGCTGTGAAGCTAAGCAGTGTGCCTCCCGCAAACTCCACTTGGCCAGGAGCCTTTTTGGTATCTTCTACTAGTTTGGAGGCCAGAGACTTCGATCCTTTCCATCCCTTTGCTACACATCCTATGCTAAGGCAATGAGGACTCTTTTGGCTCTGCAAAGGACAGGCCTTCAGGCCTGCGCAGTCCTCTGAGCCTAGACCTCTTCCTCTTCCTGCCATCTCACAGTTTACCTCTATCCTCCTCTGGTGCCTGGCACACCCAGGGCTGGCATAGTTGCTCCTGTACTGTGTCAACCGCTGTTCTCCGTACCCGGGGGAGTTAGTCATCCATTTTGCCATTACGAGAGGGTAAGCATCCTGTGGGCAGGATATGTCTGCCTTTGCTACAGATTTCTTGTGTTGAGTTCACTGCCTAGCACTATGTTGGCATCCATAGCTAGTTTTATTTTCTTAGAGGCATTTCTCATCATGACAGCGTGATATACACCCTGGCACCGCAACTTCCTGCATACTAATTATCAAACATACCTATTAAAAAAAACTCAATGAGTTTTAAAGTAAAAATGTTTAACGTCATACAAGGTATACTTCTGGAATGTAAGCGTGGACCAAGGAAGGGTAGGGAGATGTCTGTCATCGCCGACAGAGCGTACGGTTAGAGTCATTGAAAGCGGTTGCGCTTTGTGGCACCCACGGAGGAAAAGCTGTCTTCAGGGGGGGCTAAAATACATTTAAAGTTCATTCGTGCTTCTAAGTTTGGAATGGAGAGATGGCACAGGGGTTAAGACCACTTGCTGCCCTTGCAGAGGGACTAGATTTGGTTCCTAGGATACAGTAATTCTAGTCCCAGAGGACCGCGACCCCTTCTGGCCTCTGTGAGTACTGTATGCATGTGCTGTGCTTACAAAACACGCAGACATAGCACTGCACACAAAATAAATATCTTTAGACTCTAATTTTAATAGAACTTGACTGTTTTTAAAAAAGTATCAATTCACTGGCCAGAAAGACAGCTCAGTGGTTCAGGTATTTGGTGCCAATCCCAGTGTTCTGAGTGTGAGCCTTGGAATACACACTGTAGAAGGAGAGAATGCTTGAGTTGTCCTCTGACCTCCGCATGCGTGCACACGATGGCATACATGTTTACACACACACACACACACACACACACACACACACACACACACACACAGAACTATTTTGAAGAAAAATTTAGAAGTATCAATCCAAATATGGCTATTTATTTATTTCAGACAGGGTCTAGCTGTGTAGTTCAGGTTCATCAGGAATTTGCAATTCAGGATAGTCTGGAACTCAAGACCCTACAGCCTTGGTCTCCCAAGTGCTGTACGTGCAGGCGTACCACCATGTCTAGCTCTGTCATGTTTCCTGCACGTAGACATGAGTATACTTCCAACTGTTTTGGAAAACATAGCTCACTAATGTTCATTCTTAAACTAGGGTCAACTGGGGTTTCTATAAAAACATCTTTCGGCCTCAGCCTTGAAAACTTGAGTTTAGCTTCAGAATCCCTCACCATAAGGGAGAGATTAGACTGACAGCCTCATTTTTCAGCTAAAGTACTTTGACTTAAATTCATAGCTAAAAAAACCTGTTACAATCAGTATTTTCCCACCTACTAATTTTTAGAAACTGAAACACACAAGATACCTGTTTCAAAATTCACAAATATCCGATTAGTCTTACGAGTGCCAAAGTTTACCACACAGTTTATACTTTATTCTCAAATCTGTGCAATTTAGTGGCATAGCAAGCACAATTATCTAATTGCTGGTAATATGTGCAGCCCACTTGTTACACTGTGTCCCCTAAAAGGAGGTGTTGGACCGGTAATGATTTGGAAGCAAGGTTATTGGAAACCAGGGTCTCTGCGGATTCAGCCAAGCCAAGCCGAGGATGGACCTTACTCAGTGTAACTGGTATTCTCAAAAACCAGGACACAAACATACAGAGGGGAATGACAGCCTTAGGTGACAAAAGAGAAGCTGCCCTGGAGACTAGAGTGACACACACATGCTCAGGGTGCCAGGGACAGCCTGCCGGCTGTCCGATGCTGGGGAGAGGCATGGATGGATGCAGGGAGCAGGGCCCTGCTTACGGCTATCCCGGCTCTAGAACTGGGAGGTGGTAAACACCTGTTGCTGTAGACCACCCAGTTTAGCACTTTCTTTGAGGTCTGTCACATGAACATCTATTAAATACATCAGTTCAGGACTATAGGCTGAATTTCAATCCATAACATGAAGTTTGACTTTTATTTAAGGAGAAATTGAGGCACTACCAGGAAATCTCTCCTCCTAGCTTCCACGGCAGCCTATCCTTCTTAGAATGGTTTTAAAATGTATATAATGCATTGCATTATAAGCCCAACTACATTAAAGTTATTTTAGAATTTAAGAACTAAAAACGTTACAGTAACTTTACATCCTTTGCTATTGAAACACTTAGTGCCTATTGGTGATATTTGAAATAAATGGTATTTTGAAGTATCAAATATATTAAAGGGTTGAACCATACTGTGAAAATACTATGTGCTCTGCTAACGTAGTCACATTGTCACAGGTAGAGAATAGTGGGAAAACATGTGTGTAAGTCCCCGAATTTGGGAATACATGTGTGCATGAATCTCCACATTTCTACCACCTGACCTCTGTCTCTGGCTAGCTTTATGGCGGAGGGATCCTAGATAAAGATCAATCGAAATGGAAGACTCACGTTTTGCTCAGAAAACTCTTCGTCGTTTTGACAGAGTTGGCCTAAATGTAAGGGACATTAAAGAGTTACTTTGTGGTGTGCTGCGGACGGGACAAGCCAAAGACCACCAACAGCTCCTCTGCAGGCAGCATAGTGCTCAACACGTGGGTTCAGCCGCTCAGCTGAGCGCCCTTAACTGAAAGGCTTGGGGCCCACAGGTTTCCGCAGTTGTACTAAACCAACACATGCGCACACTTAGTTGACAAAGCACCTCCAGTGCAGGACTCCGGCCTGAAGTCCTAACTTTGTGGGCTTCACCATGCTTTAGAAGCTTAGGATCTGAGCATGTTAGGCTCTCACCGTTACCCGTGACACCTGAAGGAGCCCGTGTTTCCGCTGCTTTCCCCGGTGCACGGGGGCTTTGCCGCAGTCAGTCATATTCAGCCTCTGGTGTTTAGTCTCTAGATCTGTGGCTGGCCAGGGGTGAGGTACAGACACGTGTCTTATGAATTTCAGTCACAGTGCTCTCTAGACTGTGGAAGGGACACTGTGGCTCCTGTCCTGTGACCACAGCTCCCTCAGTGGCTGGGACTGTGACTTTGAAATTCCAACAACTCAAATTGGTTCAGGTTTCCTCAACTCTTTTACTCTACATACAGCCAAACTATAATGTTCTGAAATAAATCCCCTTTAATGTGTGTTCCTGTGTGTGTGTGTGCTTGTGTGCTTGTGCATGCGCGTGCAAGCACGAACATGTGTGAGCATGTGCGTTAGTGACTGTGTGTGCACTTGTGCAGGTATGGAGGTAAGAAGTTAAACTCCTGCACTGTTCCTTAGGCGCCACACCCACTTTGTCTTTGGAGACAGGGTCCTAAGCCTGGAGCCAGCCAAGCAGGCTAGGCCAGCCAGCTCTCAAGTCCCAGGGAGTCTGCCTGTCTCTGCCTCCTCAGCGCTGGGATTATAAGGGTGCAACTGCACGTGAGCATTTTATGTGGGTTGTGGGGCTCCACCTCAGGTTCTCCTGCCTGTAGGATAGACATTTCAGCAGCTGAGCTCTCTAGTTCTAAATCTCTCCTCCCCCATTGTGGAATAGGCTAGAGTAAATGCTATTATGTGGGACTGAACTGACCAAACTGGGTACAATTTACATTCCTGTCTGTGAAGAGCCCACCATTTCCCCTCCTTTATAGAAGCTCTGCTGTGAACCTCGCACCAACTGGGAAGAGAATGCAGAAATGCCCGCACTTCCCGATAGGTCACCACACCCTCTCGGATTGTAAAAAGCACTACATGGATTCTTAGAGGACAGCCCGAGGGTTCTGCTCCTTTTCAGTGGAGTAGCCCATCGCCAACTAAGTAAACACACACATCAAATGCTAAAGCGAAAGCCTAAACTCACTGCTCCTTTTCCAGACTGTGAACTGGCTTGCTTGCTATCCATGTGGAAACTAAAGGGAGTTTCTTTTCTTACATGGGGATACTAACCTTCTAGGTGAGCTGAGGGCTTGGTATTCCCCTTAGCCAGGAAGCCGCAAGGACAGGATAAAGTTAACCCTCAGCTCAGAAACAAAGCCCAAGATTATGTCATTGAAATATCTCACGAAAATGACCTCAACACCGTGGGCAAAGCGAAGCAAACAGCTTTAAACAGGCTGGACCAGCGAGCGGCCTGTAGTTCTTGTTACCGAGCTGACTGAGAAAAGTGAGTTCATGGAAATCTTTGGGTTGAATTAACTCATCTTTCTGTGTTTAATTGTTTTTCTCACCCGTACCACCCCACGCCAGGATCTTGGTCCCCAGTCCTCTTCCTCCTACCTTAACTCCTCTCTCTCTCTCTCTCTCTCCCCTTCCCCAACCACCACAGCTCTAAATTCAATGTCTAGAGAAAGAGCTTCCAGCAGAGCAAATATGCTTACCTTTTAAATTTCAATCACTATGTAAGAAAACAGGGTATCATTTTGTATGTAATCTCTCTGAACCTATTTGTGAAGCCTTCCCTCTATGATCCCACTATTTATCAAAACCCTGTTGGCAAATCTCGGTAAGTCACAACAGGCATTCCCAAATTATAGGCAATTTCAGTTAGCAAACAAATAGTCGTTCAAAATTCAAGTAAAACATAGAAACCAAAGGTATGACAGAAATCTATACCTTGGAATCTGAACCTTGTCTCTAGTGTGGAAAATTCTTTCTTTTAAATAGACCATTTCTTTGATGACTTCTAAATTGTAAACACTTTTACTTACGTTTATTTAAATATGGTAAAGTATTAACAACTCAGGAGGGTAACCAAAGCACTTAAAAGCAGAACTTTAGGCTCAAAGCTCTGTAAACAATACTTTCAGAGCAGGCATTTTTAGTTGTCACTCTAGGAACTCGGGTTCTTCCTGGTTTCCCGGTTCACTGACTATCGGTAGCTACAGGAGTTGGAAGCTGCGGGAACTTTAGCCAACTTGCAAGAGGGTGCGCGTGGGGGCTTCCCACTGCCTCCATGTTTCTCAGAAGGCCACAAACAAAACCTCGGCCCCTCGGAAGAGGGTTCCCTGCCCCGGGGCTATCCGAACCCACAGATCCCAGTTAGGAAAGGTCACTGGGATCAGAATGTGACGGTCATGGGGGCGGGGGGGAGGGAGAGTGATTGAGCGCGCGCGCGGATTCTGCCCACCCTGCTCGCCCGCCGCGGGGACGGCCGCGCCTTCCCGGCTGGGGCGCGGGGGTCACTGCACTTACCACCGCCAGCAGTTGCAGCAGCAGTAGCAGGGCGCACCGTTCTCCCGGGCTCCGCGCCATCGCCTCGATCCACAGCGCCCTCGCCCTCGCCTCCGGGCCTCGCCTGCCGCCCCGCCGATCCTCCGGGCCAGGTCCCTCCCGGGGGCCGCCCTTCTCCGCCTCTGCCCGGCCCGGGGTGCGGTTCCAGGTGTGGCCGGGTCGGAAAGGGTAGCTGTGGGCCCGGCCGCAGCCTGGATGGAGGAGGGGAAGATGCTCGCTCCGCGGGGAGGTGCGAGGCAGTTCCCGCCCTCCGCACCTGGGGCCGGTGACGTCCCCCGCAGGGGACCTTGGGTGGCTGGCCCCGCCCCGTCGTGTCCCTTCCTCCTCTGGGATCACCTCGATTGGAGAGACTTCTAGTCACTGTCCAGACCCCAAGATCTAAGGAGCGGGACTCGTAGAGCCCGTGATCGCGAGGCTGCGGTGACAAAGGACTGGCGTTGCGGGAAAAGAGCGCAGGTGACGACCTGGAGACACGCGGGCCACGCGGCGTGGGGCCTGCTGTTGCGAGAGAGGCTTCAGTAGTGTCCCTTTAAAGGCCTGTCACTTCTTCTCTGTGGCCCTATTCAGGTTCGCAACTTTTTTGTCTCAGCAAGGAGACAGTAGAAGACTTACAGCAGGGCAATAGAGAGCAGGTCTTTGATCAGGTGAACGCGGTTTGTGACGTCCAAACATTGAATACAATTAGAAAATCTATATGAACCTTTCTGCAGTGGCCAGCACTTAAGGACTCGGCAATAGTTGTTGGAATTAAAACAGTATTTTTGCAGGAATGAGTAAACGTTAAATTGAACTCAGTTATTGTTATTGTTGTTGTAATTATTATTTAGACATAGTCTCCCTTGGTAACCCAGGCTGACCTCAGACTTGACATCCTCCTGCCTCCTCCTCCTTGCCTGTGATTACAGGTATGTAACCAGGCCTGGTTAAATGAACTATTGAAAAGCAGACACTGAAAGTGTGTGTGCAGACACTCGAGGCAACACAGGTTGGAAAAATCCCCTGTTGGGTGTAAAAAGAAAAGTATTGTGGAAAATGTAAAACTGAACATATGTGAATGTATTCATATTAGTTATCTGCACAAATATATTTGGAATGAACACATTATAGCATCTAAAGAAAGGCGTTTGCCATAATCTTTAGCTAATGGGAGGTGGTCTTTGTAAATTTTAATTTTCACATCCTATTAACATTTCTGCTTATTTCTGGTTGATAGTACAGTAGTGGAAGACCCTCTAAGCCACAGAGGGCTTACAGGAAACAGGCAAGATCAATTTGTCACTGAATTTAGCTCGAGTAGCTGAGCTGTGTCTCCATTTCAAGCTGATACACTTTTAGAATTTAATATCGCCATCATCTCTGGTATTGTTAGCCCCTTTCTCCCTGTGACTGCAGAGGCTGGCTTTGAGCTGAGAAGCAGATCCTCTTGTTTAAAATCTAGTCACTGGCCATCTTTCTCTGTGTTTTACATGGTGGCTGGATGGTAAATGAACCGGGGGCCCGGCTTGGCTGCCCATGCTGCTGCTCTAGGTCCTTAGCAGTGGACGGACCCACTCTGCTCACTCCCACCACTACTGCAGAGGGAAGATGGTCTTTTAGTTTTCACTCCTTCCCCCTGAACTAGATGTGAGTGCTCACATACTCTGCTGGTGATTCCTGTTCCTCACAATGCTGGACGAACTCAAGACGGCAGGATTTACCAAAGCATGTTTGCAAACCTTCCCAGGAAGCTTTCTCTGTGCTCCCCCTAAGACACCTTTGAGCCCTGAAGACACACATTTATACTTCGTTATCGAGACTGCAGGAGCTGTTTCCTAATGAACATAATTGTAGCTTCCAGTGTAAGACTAATGAAATTTTGTTTCTGTGTGAATTATTCACTAGCCTCTGGGGACTGTCAAAGTCAGCTTCAGGCAGTATTCCTTCTATGAGGCGTCTGTCCCAGGACTTGAGCAACGGCGTCTGTCAGTACCTGCACTACGGTTTCATCCTTGTATAATTAATTTCCACTTTATGAACTCTTGGCATAGGACTCAGTTGAAGGGACTTTCTGAGAATCAGATGATTCACATCTGCCTCCTTTGCCCCTGATTTCTTCATGCTGGGAAGAGGTTAAACTTAATTAATAAATCTCTGCATATAAAACCAATTGTGGCCATTTCCAATGAAGCAGTAAAAACAGTCTTGTGATGAATAGAAATGTTGATAAGATGTGAACATTTTAAATTCCAGGCTCCCTCCTAAAGTAGTTTAAGATTAAGATACACACATTTTTTTTCTTTAGATGCCTACAACTCATTAGTTCAAATAACTGTATTCAAATATATTAGAGTTGGGTTGGAGACATGGCTCAGTGGTTAAGATTGCTTGTCATTTCTGCAGAGGACCCGCATCTGTTTCCCGGCATCTTCATGCTGGATCACAATCATTTTAAATTCCAATTCCCGGGGGGTCCATCTCACACTTCTGATGCACCCAGCTCCCAGTTCACTGACAGACAAGGATGTCTTTGTCTTGTTGCACCTCTCTAGAGCAAATGTGCACATTCCTCACATGTCACATGCATGCCGTAGTGAATGGTGGCCTTGTCACTTGGCTACCCAAGCCAGACCTGAGGTATCATCCTCAGGCTCCCACTTCCAGGACTTTCCATGTTTTCTGTGGTCATAGTCACAAGGAATCACATGCCTTGCATGTAGTAGCAAGCACTGTGATCTCCAGGCATTTCATCCAGGTCAACTGCTGAACTCAATCGCTCTGTTTCAAGAATGTAAGTTCCATACATGTAAGGACCATTTGATATTCGTGATGGGCTCAGCTCTAGTCTCTGGTTCATACTGGATGATCAATAAACATTTGTTGGATCAAACCTATGTACCAGAAGGAATTAATTATAAATGAAAAATGAGTATTATGGAGGAAAATGTTTTGAATGTACACTGTGAATGAATTATAGATCTAGTCAGAAAATGTGATGTGTGTTTCTTGAGTGGTGTGTGTGTGTGTGTGTGTGTGTGTGTGAGAGAGAGAGAGAGAGAGAGAGAGAGAGAGAGAGTGCATTCACATGCATATGCATGTGATTTGTGTATGTGTGTTTCCTTAGTAACCCTGCAGCCAAACAGAGATAGCAGGTGTGAGTCAGGCCGTGGAGCCTCCTGGCTGATGGTTAAGAGATTTAAGTATCCAGTATATACACGGAATTGAGTGAGGCTGAGAGGGGAGGGATTGGGTGAAGCCGGAAGAGCCCAGAAGCCAACTGAGAACAGAGTTCATCATCTGAAGGTAGAGACATTGGACAGAAGCACCCTTCCCATCAGTTCTGGCGAAGGAGCCATGCGCTGTGCACTGGAGGCCAAGGTATGAGTGTCAGACAGACATTGATAGCTGGAGCCTGGAGTGTCTGGATTCTCTAGTTAGTTGGACAACAGCCGAATGCAGGTTAGAAGAAAACATCGATAGGCTAAGGGAATAGCCTGCTATGGCAAGCTGCACAGGGCCTGTTGCCTTTCTGAGTTAGCGTCCCAGAGTGGCAAAGGCAGCCGGGTGCATGCACTCAGACAGCACTCAGAGGAACCTGCGCACTATTAATAAAGCGTCCCTGTACCCTGGAGGCTGGCGCAGCCCTGAGTACCGTTGAAGACAGCAGTATTTGAGATGAGTGATTCAGTCTACGGTAGTGAGTCAGAGTCTCACTAGACAATTACCCACACTCTTCTGTGTGAGTCACTGCACTACCTGGGACCCATGACTATGGGTACAGAGTCCCTGAGCCTAGATGGTTTAAGAAAATTGTTAGTGTTGGTCATGAAGTAGAGAAGAAATAGAGAAATGTGAAAAAATAAAAAGGCAAAGAGAGATTTGTGCAGTTGTGGGGGTAGGGGGATGGGACTGAGTCTAGGGGCAGAGTAGAGTTTCCAGTGTGATCGAAATGTGACCATGCTGTTTTGAGGTGTACATAGAAAAGGCCTGGGAAAGCCCAGCAGGGTGTTGGTGCCCTCCTAGTCTGGCACTCCCGCCTACTGAGTCATACCAGAAAGCATTTGGCCTACAGCTCCTTTGACATCCACTGAGTGTTGTCCGTGATCTGCATGTGGCTCTGCCACCACAAATATGGCCCCGAAGCCCCCCTCAGAGCTTCCGTTCTCAGTGTCCTCTTGCCCTTTGCACAGTTCTAGGCAGAGTTTATTTCTTCATTCCTGGCTTTCTTTGTTCTCACACTTTCTCTTCTCCATGAAGTCCTTCCCTGACCCACGGCTTTACAGTTGTCACTGTCCCTCCTCATGCTGTCCGTCCGTGTCACGTTTCTCCTTGGACACCATATCCTAACAGACTGCATGGAAAAGGGACGTGTGGAGCAGAGAGGAAGTTCCTAGGAGTGGGAGGGAGACAGCTCTGGGGAGGGGTTGGGAGTGATGAAAGCCATTGTGTGCATCCACAAAAATGAAAAATAACCAGGTTAATAAAAAATGAAATAAGCTCACCCAGCCAGTAAATATTGGTTAAATGTGTGGAAGAGGTGTGTGTGTGTGTGTGTGTGTGTGTGTGTGTGTGTGTGATATAAGGACAAAGAGGGAAAGAGTAGGAGGGTATCAGTTTCCTGGAGCTTAGGGGTAAACTCTCCAGTGGGGGAGAGCTTGTGGTTGAACCTAGTTCCCTTTGTCCAAATTCTCTGACATCCCCATGTTTTCAAAGATGTCTATCATACTGGAAAGCTTAGAGGCCACCAGAGAGCATCTCTGTGTCCACTGAGTGTGACAGTTAATCGTCATCGCCCACTTAACATGACTTAGTATCACCGTGGAACACACCTCTGGGGGTGCATAGAGTGTTTCCAGAAAGATTCCACTGAGGAGGGAAACCTCACCCTGGATGTGGGCAGTGCAGGCTGGGGTCCTGGACTGAATGATAAAGAGAAAGAGTCCTCTCTGCTGCCCGCCTGGAGATACAGTCTGACCAGCTGCCTCACTCCCACACCTGCTGCAATGCCTTCCCCACCGTGAGAGGCCACGCTCCCATGCTGTGAGCTAACACACACTCTGTGAGCTAACACACACCGTTCCTTAAGTTGCTTCTGTCAGATGTTTTTTGCAACAAAGAGAATGGTGACTTATACCCAGATAACAGAGTGAGAAAACAGGAACAAACTGGAAAATCCCCTTCCCTCTGGGACCAAGGCAGAACACTCCTTACAGGAATTCAGTGCTAGGAAGGTTGATTTTTATCCCCTCTTGGGGAATTTGTGGCTTTCATTTTGCCCTTGGATTGTTTATGGGAATTCTTAGAAAGATAACGGCACCAGCCGTGGTCAGGAATGAGAGGAGAGGAGGGTGTCCTTGGCTGACAGGAGCCTGGAATCCATCTGTGAAGTGACAGGGTATGCAGGGTGACATGGGAAGCCAATTGCAGTGTTTACAGAAAGCACCGAACAGAAACCACACTGACCGAGGGTGACAAATGGCCTGTAGCGACAGCGAAGGAAACACTCGGAGGGCAGAAAAGACATATCTTGGCTGTTTCACTTACATCACACAAGTATAACAAAACCCAAAGTAATCAATTAACCGCCAACTAGAATAAATAAAGAACAAAAATAAGAGACCAAAACATTACAGCAGATATGCAGAATCTCAAAAATAATCCCATCCAATGACTTAAAAGAAAATGCTTATTTTAATCCACTTTAGAGACAGCTTAAAAGTATGTAAATATGAATATGATCGTTTAATAATTTCAAGGCCATCTGAGTTGATATAATAATTTGTTGACACTCAAGTTCAGAAGTTGGTGAGTGGCTGGCTCTGCTAAGATGTTTGGAGCACAACTAAGATCATGCAATACTGATGTTTCTTCTGGGAGCCTAACAATACTAGGTTGTGTGCCTTCTCTGCTCCAGATGTGAGTGCTGAAAACAAAAATGTCACTGGCTGGCATACTTGGGTGGAAGTAGGAGGTGGATTCTACCAGGAAATGTGAGAGGAGCCTCTGTGTGAGCTTGTCCTTGGGAAGGCAAGAGCTTGTGTTTCTACGGAGAAGACAGTAGACACCATTGCTACAGAGGTCATACGCACGAGCCGTTCTGAGGGAAATGATATTCTTGATTCCAGTTAGATATTGTGAATGGCAAATTATCCCAGTTCAGTAAATCTGCTTTTATAGCAAAAGTATTTGAAAACATCAGAAGAGGGAAGTGGTAATTTAGTCAAGTCCACTTCTATAATAAACAGGGAACGGAACTGCAGAATCAGCCTTTCATGAACCGTTAAGGAGTACATCAAAACCTGTCCAGCATCTCAAGAGAGTGTCTATAAGCATGTTCTGTTTGCACTGTTCTGGCTTTATTTTTGTGAGTCAGTTTGGTTTTCATTAGCCTCTACTTTTTTTCTCAAGGTAGAGATTTTATTAAAAGGAAATATATTTGAATGTTAAGCAACCAGTGAAAGAAAAATTTGATTCAGGGCCCAGAGATGTAACTCTGTTGGTAGACTATTTGCCTAACATGCACAGAGCCCTGAGTTTGATCTCCAGAACTATACAAAACCCTGTGTTTGGCCGTGCACTTCAGTGGTAGAATCAGGAGGACCAGAAGCTCAGGTCATCCTTGGTTATATAATGAGTCCTAAGCTAGCCTGGGATGCAGAAACCTTTCTTAAAAAGTCTGATACAAAAGAAATAAATAGTATAGCTCACTTTCAGTGAATTACACTTAACAATCACAATGACACTTACTAGCTTGTGTGGGGATATTGTGGTTATTTTTCAATACAAAAACTGTAATGTTTACTCCTAACATGACCCTATACCCTGAAATTTGCTTAGTCATTTAGTTGGGTAATTGCGGGTTAATTTTCTGCATATTTTCACCCCCCACCCCCACTCTGCCTCTACTAGCTTCTGCTGAAGTATTAGCTAAGGGATTGCAGACCTTTGGAGTGAGTCAGAGCAGTTGCATGCAAATTCAGCCACAATAAAACTAAGCCCATCAGCAAAACCCTCTTGTGATTAATTTTCCAACAGCAATGTAGGAGGAGGAAAGTCTACCATTGTTTTTTATTTCTTAACATTGGGATTAGAACTGTCACCTAAATTAATTGATGTCAACTGAACAGGTTAGGCAGAGCGTACTCCAGGGAAGCCTTGGAGTTGAACAGACTGAAATCCACTTGAGACTCTTTGTGAAGGACAAGGTGTGTTTCCGTTGGTTAGCGTTGTGAGACAATCAGCCTGTCTCAGATTTTTCCAGAGATGCCATCTTGAGAACAAGGTAAGGGTGTGCAACAGAAAACAGCAGTTGTCCTAGAACAGAAGACAGCGGTTGTCCTAGAACAGAAGACAGCGGTTGTCCTAGAACAGAAGACAGCGGTTGTCCTAGAACAGAAGACAGCGGTTGTCCTAGAACAGAAGACAGTGGTTGTCCTAGAACAGAAGACAGTGGTTGTCCTAGAACAGAAGACAGTGGTTGTCCTAGAACAGAAGACAGTGGTTGTCCTAGAACAGAAGACAGTGGTTGTTCTAGAACAGAAGACAGCGGTTGTCCTAGAACAGAAGACAGTGGTTGTCCTAGAACAGAAGACAGTGGTTGTCCTAGAACAGAAGACAGTGGTTGTCCTAGAACAGAAGACAGTGGTTGTCCTAGAACAGAAGACAGTGGTTGTCCTAGAACAGAAGACAGTGGTTGTCCTAGAATACACACCCTGGGATTTTGCTTCAGAACATCAAAAATGACCCACTTTCCCTAGTAGAAGACAGTGAAGTCCGCTCACTGCCTTTATGCCCCAGCCCCTGGTAGCGTTCAGCCAATCAGTCAGAACTTGAGGTCCAAGTTCCAGATATTTATTTACATAGTGGTGGTCCTGTATGGACAGGTGTCAAATATACAATTTATTTATTTATTTATTTATTTATTTATTTATTTATTTATTTATTTATTTATATTTTTGAAATACTCTATTATATAGCTCTGGCTGTCCTGAAACTCACTATGTAGACTACATAGACCAGGCTTGTCTCCAACTCATAAAGATCACCTGTCTCTGCCTCCTGAGCGCTGGGATCAAAGGTGTATGCCATCATTCCCAGCATGGGATTTTATTTTGAGGCAGGGTCTTTTGTAGCTCCGATTGGCCTCAAATTCAATATGTTTCTGAGGATGAGCAGTTTTTAAATCAGCCATTGACCAGCAAGTTGTCCCCAGACTTATTTTGAACACACACACACACACACAGACACACATACACACAGACACACACAGATACACACAGATACACACACAGACATACACATACACAGACACACATAGACACACACAGACACACACAGACACAGACACTCACAGACACACAGACACAGACACACACACAGACACACACACAGACACACACACACACACACACACACACACACACACACACACACGTCTAATCTGTGGCTGGGCGGCGGTGGTGGTGGCGGCAGCAGCGGTGGCGGTTGGGCAGCAGAGGAAGGCGGATCTCTATGATATTGAGGCCGGCCGGCCTGGTCTACAGACTGAGTTTCAGGACAGCCAGCGCTACACAGAGAAATTCTGTGTCGAATATCAAAACAAAACAAACAAACAAACAAAAACCCCCAACCAAACCAAAGGCTATGAATCAATGGTTTGAAATCTGTAGATCAGGCAGTCTACATGCCTAATTGTAAGTATTTACTATGCCCCAAATCTATTTTACTGTGGGTTAAATGGTGGCCTGTGTCCACCACAGGGCACAGGCACTGGGGAGGCGGGATGTGGGAGTTCACTGGCATCAGGCTATGGGAAGTGGTGGGACACCCCCTTCCACCCCCAACCCCCACTCCAGGGTCAGAAGCATAGTCTGAGGTCCCTGGGGACTACCAGAGTTGGCCCTGGGGACCTGCACAGAGGCCAGGGACGTCAGGTTCTCAGACTCTTGGGCACCCCAGACTTCGCTAGAATGGAGGCCCCCTCACCCCCTGCCCCGCAGGCGGCATCTAGCCCAGGGTGAAGGAGTGTTTTTAGCTTGTTAGAGTCTAGGCAGCCGGCTCTTTAGACAGAAGGCCTGCTCTATTGCTCCCAACTGTGATCCCGATGAAAGAGGCAGTCCAGGGCTTTAAGGCATTTATTACCATGGCAAAGAGTTGTGAGGAGTAAAACAGTCCTCCACTTTCTCAGGGAGGACCTTTTTCAGGGAGTAGTGTCTGGGAAGGGGATTTTATTGGCTAAGCTTCTAGGCCTTTAGGTACCTCATTAAAATGGAGATCTGTCTTGAGGCTACATGATCTGTGGTCATGTCCTCTACCTATGGAGGGACTTGGGGCATTGCCCTTATGTGACTGATGGCCACAGACCTACGAGGTGGAGAGCTGTTGTCTCGTGTCAGAGGTCAGGTGTCCAGGAGTGTGGCAAAATGCCTACCGTTTCTTGCAGGGGACCCTGTGGGGTCCCCTGTGGGGTCACAGGGATTTTAAACCTAGCTCAACCAGAAAACAGGCTGCCTTTCATGGTCCCACATTTTACAGCTACAAGGACCTGCTGAAGTAGAGATGGTTATTATGGCCATAATGGTTATTATGTCCACAGAGGTTAAACAACTTGCTGGGATTTTGAATTTTAGTAGTTTGTCTCCAGAGTCTAAACCATTGTTAATGAGAAACTCAGAACATACATGGACAGAAACAGAATGAAACTAATTTAAGTTTAACTTTTGTTAATCATTAAAACAGTTATTTCTGATTGATTAGTAGATGAAATAGGATTTCAGACTTTTCTTTTAATTATTCCCATAGCAATCTGACTTTCTGAAACTTTTATTGTGTTTTCTTTGCTTAGTAACTCATTGTCTCCTATCCATATGTCTCCGGGCTTGCTTTTGGCTATTGGCAAAGATGGTCATTGCAGGCTTTGGCATGTTGGGGAAGCCCTGGGAGAGCTTTGGCTGACAAGGTCTGCTGTTACTTTGGCAACATAATCATTGTTTGCCTCATGGAGAGATTACTCAAAGACTAGCATAAGAAGAGTGCAGCTCCTGGGATCTAAGATCCACAAAGAACTGCCAGGATTTGGTTTTGTTTTGTTTTTAAAGTCAAGTTAGGGGCTGTAAAATCACTGTGCTTAGAAGCACTTGCTGCACTCGCAGAGGACCCGGTGTGGTTCCCAGCACCTATGATGGGAGCTCTTGACTACCTGTAGCCCTGGCCAGGAAATCGGTCACCTTCTTCTGGATTCTGGTGGCACGGCACTCGCATGCATGCATGCACACACAGATTCATAATTAAAATAAAAATAAAATCTTAAATAACTTAGATATTACCTTACAGCCATGAAGTAGCTTCTGAGGAAAAAGCTGGAAGAGTTTACAGAAGTTGTGAAGAAGAAGAAGGAACATGTAAAGAATATATTTTAGAATCTAATAGACTGAAATTGATAGTTTTTGAAGGGGCCGGGGAATGTCTTCTTTGATAAGCGTTAAGTCTGACCAAACACAGAGTCATGATTGAAGCTATCTAAATGGAGGGAGTAAGGAGTCTCCTTGTCTTTGTTTCCTAACTGTTAATGTCCACGAAGCCCAAGTGCCTGTCACACTCTGTGAAGCTAGACAGTCCCACATGTGCCTGTCACACTCTGACTTTGCCCTGTCTCTCTGTGTCTCTGTCTCCCTGTCTCTCTGTCTCCCTGTCTCCCTGTCTGTCTGTCTGTCTGTCTGTCTGTCTCTCTCTCTCTCTGTAGTGATGTCAAGGGTTACACATACACGTGTGTGCATGCGTGTGGAGGCTGGAAGTCAAATGCAGATGTGGCCTCTCAGGTGCATCCACAATGTTTGACACAGGATCTGTCTGCCTGGAGCTCATGGAGACGCGGAAGCTGGCTGGCCAGTATAACAAAACTTTATCAGCTGAGCCATCTCCCCATCTCCCACCTTGTCATTTTTGCGTCTTGAGCTTTCTATGAATAGCATCCAGTAATCGCTGTGTAATTTGCCTCAGTGACTTTCGCTCTTCAGGCTTTGATTTCGAATGTTCAGGGCAAGTCACTCATCATTCGTGAGTCTTCACTTCCCACTCATCTTTGTCCTGTTTGTTTCCTCTTCATTATCTTCATCTAAATTCCATTGTCCAGATTTACAAAGGAGAAAGGCAAGATCCATCCAGAAGCAAGAGCCAATGTCTTTGAAGGACACATAATAGCATAGCATTTACTTAGTGACAAAGCCACCATGAAGGTAGACGCTCTCAACTGTGTCACAGTTACAGATTTCTGTCACAGCACATAAACGTTGTCACCTCATTACGCCAGCTTCTCTTTCCATGTCATCATAGCAGGTTGGACTTTTGCCTGTGAAGTTACTCTTGTGGTCCAAACACATTGTGGGTGATTAAAAACATCCAGTTTCTAACAGACTTCTGCTTTGAAGACATTGGTTATCACATCCATCTAATGAAATCCTGGACACGTATATGCATCCTCGTTGCTTGGGAGAATGAGGAAAAGGTACTTGTCTAGAAACAAGAAAAGATTCACATACACTTTTACAGCACATTTCTTAATAGCCATTATGGAGAGTCTCACTTTCACAGTGACTAGTGTTTACTGACAGTTTTACTGCAACAATCATTACACTGTTTGTTCTATCTATCTATCTATCTATCTATCTATCTATCCATCCATCCACCCATCCACCTATCATCTATCCATCCATCCACCCACCCACCTACCCAACTATCATCTATCTATCTATCTATCTATCTATCTATCTATCTATCTATCTATCATCTATCTATCTATCTATCTATCATCTATCTATCTATCATCTATCTATCTATCTATCATCTATCATCTATCTATCTATCTATCTATCTATCTATCTATCTATCTATCATCCATCCATCCATCCATCCATCTATCCTCTCTCTCTCTCTCTCTCTCTCTCTCTCTCTCTCTCTCTCTCTCTCTTTCTCTCTCTCTCTCTCTCGGGGGATGCATGTACCATAGTGTTCACAGTGCAGCGATCAGAGGAAAGCTTTGGGGAGTTGGTTCTCTCATTCCTCCACGGAGGCGCCACTGGTCAGCCCTCAGGTTGTCAAGAGCGGCTGCAAGCACTTTCGCCCACTCAACCCTGTCACAGCTCTGTCACAGGTCTTAATATGTACTGTTTAACATGTGTTTAAAATATGAAATCAAAGGACACTTAAAATTTCTGCTTAAAACAATTTTTATTTTTAATAAAAATACAGATACATTGTTATAAACAAAGGGAACTTCTAGGTCATTCCAAAGATCAATACATTTTCAAACTTAAAAACACACTTAGATTTTTATCTATATAAGCTTTACCACTGTGACCTGATTTTGTCTGCCTTTTAATAACACAGTCAAATCTCCATTTTTTTTTTGAGGTTTTTTTTTTTTTTTAAACTTATTTTTGAGACAAGGTCTCATGTAGCCAGGCCAGATGTGTGGCTGAGGGTGATTCTCTTGCTTTTATCTCCTAAGTTACCATGTTTGCCACCATGCCTGGCTCCAAATTTCTATTTGTTAAGATGGGTTTTAGGAGCTAATGTTAAAATGATGTGGGAAACCTGAGCCTCTCTTTGCACACTGAATAAGGGTTGTTATTACTGTAAATCTAACACTCATGATAAAGCAGAAGTGTGTGTAAGAATAACAATTAAACTTACCCTAACTTTCAATGAATAAAATTAAAACTATAATATTTGTTAGGCTCTGTACAATTACTGAGGGTTTACCCCTGATCTAAATCTCTAAATGCCAGTCTGGATACTGACTCAACCGTGCTCCCCAAATACCCGCTGTTTGAAACTTTTTGGGTTACTTCTGCTCCAGCAGTCTGGCGTCCTGGGGAAACACATGATTCTGCCACGTGCATCATGACTCCTGGAGACATTCTGTTCTTCCGTCTTCCTCATTCCTCCCTCCTTCCTGCTCCTCCTCCTCATGGTGCCTGCCTATGACCCCTAGTCTGGTAACTCAAACTCTACCTCTCTCCATTCTCCCCAGTAATTGGATGTTGCCAGTTTCATTTAACCAATAGTGTTAAATTGGGGAACAAGGTTTACACAGTATCCCTTGCTGTATGTGAGGATCTGATCGTTGTTGGGGGGCAACCAGATCTTGGGAGCCATTTAGCATTTGAGTACATGGCAGTACCAAACCCACTCGTTATGGAAGCTCAGACCAGGGTCTTAGTTCTGGGTTAGAGCATGTTGCTGTGCAGAAGTAAAGGGCAGGCTGCACCACAGGCTAGACCACTCTTGCTCCAGTACAGGCACACTGAAAGCCTTGTCTTGGAAACATGGCTGCTTAAGCTTCTCATCACGTTTGCCCTGATACACGCCTTCCTGGTAGAAGCCATACTAGCAAAGGGACAGCTAGTAGGCCTAGGGGCATTAGGTGTTTGTTCCACCCATCTTTACACACTTTGTATCTGCTTTATGTTTCCAGTGACATTGGGTGTTTGCTCCCACCTCAGTACTTTAGACTGTATTTACTTTTAGAGTTAAAACATAATTGATTAATACTTAGTGTCTAGAAAACAATTTAAAGCTTTTATTATAAAAGGAAATTTAGTGTTATGTGGTGTCTCATGCCTATAAACGTAGTACTCAGAAGAGTATCAGGCAAATCACAACTTCAAGGCTTAGCATGACTACATAGCAGGTTCTAGGACAACAAGACCTTGTCTCAAAACACCAAAACAAAACCAAGCAACCAACCAACACCAATATCAACAACAAAAACCAAAATCCACAGAAAAATTAAAAGACCTACTTATATCATTAGAAATAACTGAGCTGGACAAGAGCCTTGGAGAGACTGGGCTAAGATAATAATGTCCAGAAGCAGGTGAGGTAGAGTCTTCTGTATGGGCTGAAGGGTAGGACCATGAATAACCGGAAATGACTAGAACTGTATTCCTGTTAGGGTGGTATGGTTTAAACCAGTGCTTCACAACCTGTGGGTCAAGACTCCTTTGAGGGGAGTCCAATGACCCTTTTACAGGGGTTGCATATCAACTGTTCCATATCAGGTATTTACATTATAATTCATATGATCTCTACGGTGGGGGTCACGACAGCACGAGGAACTGTATTAACAGCGGGTGGCAGCGTGAGGAAGACTGAGGACCTCTGTCCCACACGCCTACTCACAGACCATCTTCATAACACACAGCATTCAGTTCCTACAGCTGCACAATTCCTTTTTTCACTTGAAACTTACTTCATTATTTTCTTAAATGATACATGTACACACACTTTGCTCCATGTTATTTTAGGCCACAGCCCTTTTTGCTTAGAAGAAAAGCCATGCTTTGTTTCCACAAACCCTGTTAGATGTTAACGCCACGAACCTCCCTGCACATCTTTGGAGTCATTGCTACCCCTGGCACTGACAAAGTCAGGACTTCTTTGTTGAAGACTCACCCAGGATCAGTTTCCGAGGAGCGTCAATGAGGAAGGTCACTGTATTTTTCTCGGGCTAGATCACATCACATATTAGTTATACCATACTAAATTTTCTTACATGTTCTATGATATTTGCATTTCAAAACTGTCTTATTTTGAAGATACACAGCATATAGATTCAGCAAGTTTAACAGGTTTACTCACAGCTCTGGACTTGAACAAAAGATACGCTTTCAGTTCCATTACCAAGAAGACAAAACAAAACAAAAAAACCCAAACCAAACCAAAACAAAAAACCCCAAACCCACAAAATCCTGGTTGCATCTACTTCCTTTACTCTAAGCTTCCCTGTAAGTTACATAAAGCACCTTAAATACTCATTGTTACTAATAACACTCTCATATCCTTATTAATGACACCAGAATAGGTGGTAGAGACAGAAACTTGAACTCCAAGAAGAAAGCCAATCTACTAACCCACACTGCATTTTAAGGTGACAGCATCTTCCTTTGGTGTTGATAATATAGAAATGTGAAGATGCTTGGGAAATATCCCTGTCTAACATCTTAGATAATTAAAAAAATATATATACAGGTTTACTCTGCTTGAAAAAAATTATATAATTAGAATGACAACATACTCAGTTTTCGTATATGAGTCAGAATATTTGAATTATATGGATGATCAGAGATTATCTGCTAAAAGCCAAATTAATCCAACAGTGCTAGCTTTGTTAGATTTAAAAAAGATATGTAGGTGCACATATCCAAGTTTGACTGGTATGTTTCTCCAGTTTGCTTTGGTCATAGATGGGAACAGGCTTCTTTTGTATAGAGCATGCTGTACGAGCCTCTCAGCTCTGTGGGAGCCACTATGCTGCCAGAGGCACTAGGAAGGGGGCAAATTACCCTTTCTGTTACAGTGACATTTTGTGTGACACGTGGGTCAAGTGTGACAGTGGTAGGTTGTACAAAGGAACCTGAAGTTGAGTAAGTTTCTGTGAGCAAGTAGTTACCAAGCTGGAGAGGGTCAGGGATGGTAACAGCAGGGTGGACAGACCCAGAAGTGGACAAAACAGAAGTATCTTGGTTGCCAGCCAATGTGTGGCCCATTTTAGAACCTGTTTGGGTGACTTCCAGACTGCCAGGCAAAGTCTGGTGCCGGTTAGAGCCTGACTGGGTGACTTCCAGACCACCAGGCAAAGTCTGGTGCCGGTTAGAGCCCGACTGGGTGACTTCCAGACCACCAGGCAAAGTCTGGTACCTGTTAGAACCCGACTGGGTGGCTTCCAGACCGCCAGGCAAAGTCTGGTACCTGTTAGAACCCGACTGGGTGACTTCCAGACCACCAGGCAAAGTCTGGTACCTGTTAGAACCTGACTGGGTGACTTCCAGACCGCCAGGCAAAGTCTGGTACCTGTTAGAACCTGCTGGAGGGACTTGCATAGAGCGAGCGCAGGTGTCAATCCCAGAACCACCGTCTTTAGGGCCTGGCTTTGCCTGCTTGGCTTCCTCATCAATTCCGAGACAGATCTCTGCGAGCTTTTTAAATTTGGGGCCAAGGGAGTCCAAGAAGTTGTCATCTAGGTCGTCAGCAAAAAAGCTGCAGGAGCTGAGGGTGGGGGACTGCGGGCCAGCGTCCTCGCCTTCGTCATCGTAGATCAGCAGACAGTCATTCACTTCGCGCTCATCCTCTTCCTCGGCATAGGCGAATGATTTCTAAAGATGGAGAAGGAGAAATGGGCCTTTTAAAGACCATCGGATCCTGTTCGTAAAACCCAGGGCTGGAGAGAACACCTACATTAGACACCCCACACACATGATGAAACTGCCTCCTTTTTATCTGTTTGGCTATCCGCCCCCCCCCCCCATAGCTAAAATGTTTTCATTTATTTATTTTTATTGTTAGTATGATTTTTAGCTAGTGCTCCATAGAATGGGTTTAACGACATTTTCATTCACATATATATCCTTGACTTTGCCCATATTTAGACTGGCCTAACCATTCCTAGACTTCCCGTCTCTCTCCCGCTAGCCCCTTCCCTTAGATTTCCTCCTTAGCTTTCATTTCCTACATATGAATATATGGTTAATTTTTTTTTTTTTTGCAAATGAGAGAAAACACGAGATAGTTTCCCCTGTTACCGTCCATGTTCCCCTCGTCTCTGCCATCCTCCCCTCCCCTCTGCCTTCTGAGCAGTCCCTTCTACCTTCATGTCATAGATAAAATTAAATCTCAATTCCACATATTGGAGAAAGTATGACATGTGCCTTTCTGAGTCTGGCTTCAGGGAATATTCTCTAATGAATATTCTTGTCAGCCAGTGTGGTTGACAGTCCATCAAAGAGTCTAGCCTAGCGCATGTATTAGTTCTTGATTCTGCCTGGATTCCAGTCTCCATATCAACTTCGTGTGATGCCTGGAATCTATCACTGGACTTCTTAATCTTTGTGTTGGGGTAGGGGCAGCTTTTCCAACATGCAATGAGACACTTTCCACTCCAAGGGGACTTTGTGTTTACATAATCCTTGTTGGCTTGTCTCGTGAGTTTCAACTAGTGACTCAATTTTGACAGCCATCAAATTGGCTTGATTTATTTTGACAAAGGGAAGCTTTTATTTCCTCACATTTTAAAAAGCATGGAAAAATGATTCTTACAACTAACATACATTGTTAAGTAGCCAGGCATCCTCTGTCACTGAGATGACCAAGCCAACAATGTGCTGCCCGGTTACCTGAGAGAAGTAGGAGCCCAGGAAAGTCATGTTCACTGGCGCGGCGTAGTCCTTCAAGGTCCCTCCAGTGGAATGCCTCGTTCTCATGGTTCCCGAATGACCCAAGGGACAGGGGCCAAGTGCTGCTGCAGCTCCTGATGCAGTAGCTCCGCCCAGCTTGGTGGTCATTTCCATTCCTGAAGCACCTTCGACCACAGTCCCTCCAGCGTATGTGTTTGTGCAAACTTCTAAAGACAGGGGCGGAGAGTGAGTGAGTGAGTGAGAGAGAGAGAGAGAGAGAGAGAGAGAGATCTAATATTTCATGCTATGATTTTTTGTTAAAGCTCCTGTGAATACATCTGTGTGTACATTTGTGTGAGTGTTCATAGGCGAGTGCATGCCCATGTGGGTGTGTGTGTGTGCACATGTGAGTGTCGTTAATCCTGAGTGTCGTTCCTTAGGACGCTGTCCGTCTTTTTTGAGTCGAGGGCTCTCACTGGTCGTGAACTTGCTGATTCAGCAAGGCGCTCTGACCAGTGAGCCCTGGGATCTGCCTCTCCTACTTCCCCTGTGATCTGTTGTGAGTGTCAGCATGCTTGCACAGTCAGCTCTTGACTGACTAGGCTGTCTTTTCAGTTCTCACAATTCTTTCATTTTTGATGCTTGTGGGCAGTTACCATAGAGTACCAATGAGAGGGCAAGCACAAGGATGTGGCGGGGCAGTGACATCCGGGTAGGCTTATGGGAGGGGGGGGCAGGGGGCGGGGCAGTGACATCTGGTAGTGACATCCGGGTAGGCTTATGGGAGAGTAAGAGGGGGCAGGGGGTGCGGCACGGGCAGGGGGAAAACAGATGTCAATTAAACCAAGAGTGCAGGGGAATAGATCTTCAGTGGCAATAGCCAGAAACAAAGTGAAAAGACGCAATAGTCAGAGTAGCCATGGATAACTTCAGAACTCCTGTGTCTCCCAAGATACAACTCACAGACCACATGAAGCTCAAGAAGAAGGAAGACCAAAGTGTGGATACTTTGATCCTTACTGGAAAGTGGGTCAAATTACCCATAGCTCACAGCCAACCAATAGAATGAACATAGGGTCCCCAATGGAGCAGCTAGAGAAAGGACCCAAGGAGCTGAAGAGGCTTGCAGCCCTGCAGGAGGAATAATAATATGTACCAACCAGTACCACAGAGCTGCCAGGGACTAAACCACCGACCAAAGAGTACACATGGAGGGACCCATGGCTCCAGTTACATATGTAGCAGAGGATGGACTTGTCAGACGTCAATGAGAGGAGAGGCCCTTGGTCCTGTGAAGGCTCGATTCCCCAGAATAGGGGAATGCAAGTCAGGAAATTGTGGGGGTGGTGAGCAGGGATGGGGGATGGGATAGGTGGGGGGTGGGAGGGGTAATGTGGAATGGGGATACCATTTGAAATGTAAATAAAGCAAATATCTAATAAAAAAAAAGAGAAAAAATAAACCTCCTGTGTCCTCAGGAACAATAACATTGCAGTCAAATCGGTCATAGAGGTTCAGTGTGGAGACTGAAGAGAGGGAGGGCCTCTGTGATGTCCGTCAGAGTAATCGATGATGTTCAAGGAAAATGTATTATGGTTGATCTTCCTGTTTCTTATTATACTTTCCTGGATTATTATTAATCTCTTAAAGATTTATTTATTTACTGTATTATTACGTGAGTTCTCAGTGCACTCTCTTTCTTAGACACACCAGAAGAGGGCGTTAGATCCCGTCACAGACAGATGGTTGTAAGCCACCATGTGGTTGCTGGAAACTGAACTCATGACCTCTGCAAGAGCAGCCAGTGCTCTTAATTGCTGAGCCATCTCTCCAGCCTCTTTCCTGGATTATTTAAATCTGTTTTTTACATTTTATTTATGTGTGTATGTGTGTGTCTCTGTGTGAATACACATGTGTATGGATGTCCACAGACGTCGGAACAGGACGTCAAAACCTCTGGTGCTGGAGTTGAACGTGTTTGCTGACCACCCAGTGTGGATACCAGGAACTGAGCAATGCCAGGCCTTCGGAGGACAAGCTAGCACTCTCAGCCCCGACCCAGCCCTCCAGCTCAGCACCGCTATCTTTAAAGGCAACTGATGGGACTTTCAGGGAGTGGGGATCCAGAAAAGGGGAAATCATTTGATATGTAAATAAATATATCAATAAATTAAAAAAAATGAAAACTCAGGAGACAGCAGGTGTTGGCGAGGATGTGGAGAAAGAGGAACACTCCTCCACTGCTGGTGGGGTTGCAAATTAGTACAACCACTCTGGAAATCAGTCTGGCAGTCCCTCAGAAAACTGGGCATGTCACTTCTGAAAGATCCTGCTATACCACTCCTGGGCATATACCCAGAGGATTCCCCAGCATGTAATAAGGATACATGTTCCACTATGTTCATAGCAGCCCTATTTATAATAGCCAGAAGCTGGAAAGAACCCAGGCATCCCTCAACAGAAGAATGGATGCAAAAAATGTGGTATATCTACACAATGGAGTACTATTCAGCCATTAGAAACAATGAATTCATGAAATTCTTAGGCAAATGGATGGAGCTGGAGAACATCATACTAAGTGAGATAACCCAGTCTCAAAAGATCAATCATCAATTGATTGATTAGCACTCACTAATAAGTGGATATTAGCTTGGAAAACTGGAATATGCAAAACATAATCCACACATCAAATGAGGTACAAGAAGAACGGAGGAGTGGCCCCTGGTTCTGGAAAGACCCAGTATAGCAGTATAAGACAAAACCAGTACAGGGAAGTGGGACGGGATGGGTGGAGAACAGAGGGAGGGAAGGGGGCTTATGTGACTTTCAGGGAGTGGGGAACCAGAAAAGGGGAAATCATTTGAAATGTAAATAAAAAATATAACGAATAAAATTTAAAAAAAAATAAAGGCAACTGAGTTTAGTCTTTGCTCTATAATGGGAGAAGCAAGTGAAGCCGCTGAAGCTATCGAGAAGTTGCTGACGGCTGTCAACTGGAGGGAGCGTGCAGATTCTTGCTATCTACAGAATTAAGTAAAATGCACTAAGACTGAAGGTGCAATTGCTTGCTAGTTTATAGTGTGCTGACAATGAGACAACATGATTAAAATGGTCACTTGGTAAATACAAAGAAATAACAAATTCATTTAAATGCCAGTTTCAGTTGACATGCCCCATAGTGACTGTGTAGAACTACTAACAACTCAGATCTGGACATAGTCCGTGTTGTTACATGAGGAAAAGGGGCAGGATTGTGTGCGCACGCGTGCACACACACAGACACACAGACACACAGACACACAGACACACACACGCATATGCACACATACACACAGACACACACAGACACACATACACACATACACACATATGCACACATACACACATACATACACAGACACACTTATACACACACACACATACACACAGACACACCCATGGGGATGCACACATGTGAAGCACAGATGTGCTAAGGTGAGACTTGACAGGCAAACACAACCTGACATGAGCTATCATAGACAGAGTTAGTAGTGGCCACAGTTTCTGCTTATATTTTTATCTAGAGTTTTCTAATGCTATAAAATATCTCCTAATTAAAAATTATTAATTAGGGTTGGAAAGATAACTCAGAGGTTAAGAGCACTGGCTGCTCTTTTAAAACGTCTAGGCTCAGTTCTCAGTATCTATATAACAGTTCACAGCAGACTATAACCCCAGGTATACACATGGCGTACAGACATAATGAAGGCAAAATACATATAAAGAAAATAAAATAATAAATTAAAAATATTTAAAAGTTAATAATTAGTTGCCTGAGAGCTATGCCTACTTTAATTCATTAAAGTTTGAACAAAGAAAAAAAAAGTCTTTACATTTATTTTTTTAAGTGTTTAGATTTTTAAAACAGTGACATCATTGAGTGAATTAACTCAAGGAGGGCAAACTCATGCCAGGGGAATTAGAATAGAAATATTAAGCCCAATTAATTGATAGAAATATTAGACCAGCTTCTAACTTCAGTGGTGATGGTTCCTTTGTGCACACACGTGCAATTACTGATCACTCCTTAGTTTTGACTAGTTCTTTAATCTGCCCTTGCTTTCCGAAGACAAATTTAGAAATTAAATTTCAGCCCCTTGGGAGGCTGAGGCAGGAGGACTTCAAGTTGAAGGTCTGCCTGGGCAAATTAGTGAGACCTTGTCTCAAAAAATAGCAAGCATAGGAAAGGACAGGGTCTGAGGCTCACTGGGGACCCCTTGCTTAGTGTATGTGAAGCCCTGAGTTCAAATCCCAGCACAAATAGGCAAACAAACAAATTTGATGTTCACTCACCAGAGCTTTCCATAAAATCTGCTCCGTTGGTTGTGACTGGAGGAACACAGATATTTGTGATTTCCTGCAGATTATGTTAGAAAACAAACAAATGTATTTCAGAGTAATAGAGGTGAGGTATGGTCCCTTGTAAAGTGATAGCTTTACGATCCTTCTAGGAGTGGTTATTTTTCAGACATGACATCTGTAAAGCAGTCATCTTAAAAGTTCCCATCCGTGAGCCTCAGCTCCCCACTGAGGACCAAGATGAATCTTGATCTCGCTCTGTTCCTTGTCTCTATTTCTACAGGAATCATTCTCCTGCTGCGTGATTGCAGGGACTACTTTACAAACCCAGTCCTCACCTTGTCTTCGGGCTGAGCTCCTTCGATTCCCCACTGATGAATCGTACCCTCCGAACCATCGGGCACGGGGATAAAGCCACCTGTAGCTGCTCCTCCAATGGGACCTGAGCCCCAGTCGCAAGTCAGAAGCAGAAGTGGGGCCACTGGGCAGGAAAAAGGAGACAGAGAACCCTTGAATCCATTGGAAACCACTCCACGTGGCAATTGTCAAAATGTTACAAAGGTAACACAATAGTTTCAGCCTTAAGGGATATATGTAATGGAAGCAAAATTGGTGTCAACAGTGTACAATTTAGTAAGTGAGACACAGTAATTTTCCAATGATCATGAGCTAGAGGAGGAGGCAGGGTCATTTATTGGAGGATTTGCACAATTTCTCAATTCTTTTCCATAATACATATTAAAATTATTATAACTATTATTATTGCTGTATATATATATATATAGTGTATCTATTGTGTCCTGTAAATACACACACAACTATGATACTTCCATAGTCAAGATTTTAGGTGATTATGACAACACTTCAGCAATCTGGTCTTTAGTGATTTCTTAGTAAATGGTAATTGACCAGCAAAGTACAAGACAACTAGAGATGGTTTAGCCAATGGCTGTTGGCATTCTCTCTCTCTCTCTCTCTCTCTCTCTCTCTCTCTCTCTCTCTCTCTATCTCTCTCTGTGTGTGTGTGTGTGTGTGTGAGATGCATGTGAGGATTGGGGTGTGAGGGGCTGGGAACTGGAACTCAGGTTGCTTGTAGAGTCTGTGCTCTTAAGCTCAGAGGCCTTATCAGTGCACTTTTAATTGTGAAGTGAGAGTCCCTAGTTTGGAAGATCTTCTAGTCATTGCATCATTTTGCTAAAGGGCTAAGAAATATGCATTTGAAAATATTTATTTCACATGCATGGGTGTTTTGCCTGCATTTATATCTGCATAGCATGTGCATGCCTGGTGCATGCAGAGGCCAGAAGAAGCTGCCAGATTCCCCAGAACTGCAGTTACTGGCAGTTGTTAACTACCATGTGGGTGCAGTGATTCGAATCCATGTCCTCTGGAAGAGCAGCCAGGCTCTGAGCTGTTGAGCCATCTCTCCAGCTTCAGAAATACTAATTTTTGAAAGCAGGTATTTATCATTCTCTGTTGTCATTGGCTCCCCTTCTCTGCCACATCAAGGACACATGAACCCTATGCTTCACCTGCCCACTTACAAGTCAAGAGGCTCACTGAAGGGTTTTGGGGAGCACAGTCTCTAAATCATACTTCTAGGGTTTGAGTTTTGGATACACCTCTCTCCGGCTCTGTAACCCCAAATGTGTTATGCGATCTTTCTTTGCATAGCTAACTCATCTGCTCAAAAAGGAAATAAACAGTGCTTTCATCATGGTTGTCTGAGAGACAGCAATGTATGCTGTGAAGTCCTGATAGCACCGGTAGAATGAACTACATAATTATACAAATTAGATCGGTCCTATATTACTATATAATTAGATCAAGTTACAAAATAGATGGGATGTAATTGATATATTATCTTGAAATTTAATGCAGGGCTTATATAAATTGTTTTTCTTTGTATTTAGTTTTAAATATCATATTTTAAATTATGTGCATATGTGTGTGTCTATGTATAGGTATGTGCATGTGATTGCACATGTCTCTAAAAGCAAGAAGGCAGCCTTGGATCCCCTGAAGTTGGAGTCATGGGTAGTTGTGAGCCATCTGAAACATGTTCTGGGAACTGAACTCAGGTTTTCTGCAAGAGCTATATGCTCATAATAACTGGGACATCTCTCTGGTCCCTAAATGATATTTATAAAGGCAGTTGAATTATAACATGTTATCATGAACATTTGTTTTATCATTAATATTTTATGATTCAGTAATAAACTAAGGAATTATCGAGAATTTAAGGATCTCTTGTTTATCCAACTCATTTCAAAGTTCCCTTAAGTAGAGGGAAGAGGACTCTCACATTCAGAGAACCATTTAATTAACAAAATGTTGATTAAAATGAAAATTTCCAGAAGTATATCTATTGAATACAATAAAATGCATGTATATTAAAAGGTAGTACACACATGTAATTTCCCTAAATGTCTTCACTATTATGTGTGAACATTAAAATGCTTTTTAAAAAAGGATTTTTATGTATGAATAAGTACTACAGGAGAGTCTTGGAGTTATGCGTGATTGTGGACCTCCACGTGGGTGCTGGGAATTGAACCTGGGTCCTCTGCTAGAGCAACAAGAACTCCTAACTACCGAGCCATCTCTGCAGCCCAGGTGTGGACATTTTAAAGAGATGCACATGAGGTGTAAGCTCTGTTTGGAGGACTTGTTGGATTAAACAATAAATTCTCAGACCTGAGGTTCTGTTAATGTGCATCCGGGATGTGGATCCTAATGCGGGCCTCTCTAATGGTTTTTGACTGGCATCTTCACAAGACTTTTACATGCATCTGAGATGTTTATGTTCATTTTAGAAAGCCCATGTTTATGCATAAAGGCATGGTTTTAAGTGCAAACATTATTGACTGGATGTAGAATAGCTTTATGATTTCTCTCTCTGATGCCCACCCTCCCCCATGTGTGTGGAATGTGCTTTTGATCACGCACCTGGATGAGTGTGCGTAGGAAGGTCAGAGGGCAGCCACGAACACTATCCTTTAGTGCTGTCTACTTTTTGTTTGACAGGCTGGCCGGCCGGCGAGCTCCAGGCATTAGCTTGTCCCTGCCTCCCATCTTTCTATAGCTGGGATTGCGAGCATTCTCCACTGCACCTGGCTTTTTAGGTGGGCGCTGGAGATTGAACTCAGGTCCTCAGCTTGTGGGAAAACACTTTACTGACTGAGCTGGCCCCCCAGCCCTGTTTTATTTCAAAGTGTTTACATATATGACCCGTTTTGCTGTATTTAAATTGTTGCTAAGTGACAAGCTGAACACATTTCAGAATCTCCCCGCAGTTTCCTTCAGCTTTGCCTGTCAAGTGGCTACAGAATGACACTTCTCACATTGTACAGATGAGTGCGACAGTTTTGTAAATGACATCACTGCCACGGACTCTGAAGAACATGTCTGTTTACTCACATAGCAACATCAGGAGTCCTAGCAGGATCAAGCCAATAGCAGCAGGCCCCAGCCTCCAGGATGACTCCCCATATATGAAAGGCTCTCTGCTCGGGCCAGGGGCTCTGCACATGCTCCGGTCATCACACTGACACACTGTCAGGGTCAAGCTCTCTGGTGTGTCACACTGCCCGCCCTGATTGTCCTTCACGATGACAGGGACATTGTACACTCCTGGAGACACATGCTGCTGGCCTTGTAGAAGTGCCGAGGTTGCTAAAAAAAAAAAACAAAAAAACAAAAACAAAAATCAAAAAACAAATCAACAGTGAAACTAGGCATCATTTGGTTTTAGAACTTCTTGTTTGTGATAATGGTGGTAGAATTGTCTTGGCATCCTAGTCCCAAATAGCAGAGCTGGTGTGGTTAGAGCCATGCTGAGTGGTATAAGAGGTTCGTGTGGGTTGTTCTGTCTCTCTCAAGTGTTCCATCCGTGGCAATGTGGACCACATGTGGCCCAAAACAGCTATAGATGCAACCCAACACAAAATTGTAAAACGTAATTAAAACACTAAGACATTGTTTTTGCTTGTTTGTTTTAGTCTGATTGCTAGGTACTTGAAATCATTAGAAGACAACTTCATAGTGTTGTATCATGAAACACGGTCACGAAAAAATAAATGTATCTACAGTCTTGTAGCCCCCAGGTTCTTGCAGCCCACAGCTTGTGGGTTGGACACCTCTGCGTGGCCCAAGACAACTCTTCTTCATCCAATGGGTCCCAGAGAAGCCAAAAGGTTGGGTGTCTCTTAGATCCCCTTCTTGTCCCCATTTCTGGTAGTCTGACAGGCCCATGAGTCTCCTCCACAAGGCTCTATATTGACTTTTCCACTAAAGAGAATGGGGAACAGGCATCACGCCACTGTCAGGTTCCTGTCCCGTTCTTACCCACTCTCACGTATGTCTGTACAATACTCACAGGAACATGACTTCATATGGCCTCATATACCTTTAACTCCGACCCCATGTCTGACTTACTGAGATATACTCTCAACTTCTGGGATGCTCTCTCATCTGCTCATCTTGTTTTTCACGCCCAGTGCTTCGAGCCTAGGTGACAGGGTTCCTAGTGCTGGGGTCCAGAGCCGAACAACTGAACCTCACTTGTTGGTTGTCCATCTCTGTGTCACCCCTTCCTGAGTAGGGACCCTGGCAATGCTGTGTTGTTCGAACCATTCTGGAGCCTACATAGCCTCTGATGTTGAACCATGGCTACCCAGTTTGCACTGCCCAAGTGAACCCAATTCAATCACCCCTATTCCACCACCCCCAGGAATCGATCCTGGGACCTTGTGAATGCTAGGCGTGTGCAGGACCACTGAGCTGTATTCCCAGTTGTCTGTTCATTGACAACTTATCTATCTCGTAAACTCATTTGGAGACCAATGGTACATGTACAGTTTGGAGCGATTTCTTTAAATAGGATCAGAATTGCCAAGGGTGGAGGGACGTGCAGAAGGAAAACTGCAGGATATCACAGGGCACATTCATGAGAAAAAGTAAGATCTGTGTGAACGACAGTAAAGGGAAATGAGTCGATGGAGGGTTAGAAATAGCTTGATGGTCACTGTACGGTCCAGAAAGGGAGTCTTTTCTTAAGTCTATGAGACTTTTGAAAACCATGGGAAATAATAAATATGATGCACTCTAGGAGGAAAGGGTTCACTCTTCTTCATTGGCTGATGGGTTTGTAGATGTCAGTCTGCCTGACACCTTTCAAGGAGGCCTCTTACATGGCCGGCTGGGCTACACGGAGACCTCAGCTCAGCAGCGATACTAACGAACCCACAAAACAGCAAACAGTGATGGGATTCGTGTTACTCTCTTCTGTACAGAAGAGAACAGATTCTCATCTTAGTTTCAAAGAAATGTTCTCAGTCTTTCTTAGAAGGGACCCCGTCAGAGGATTCATATTCCTGTGGAAACACAAAGCAGCAGCAGTGCTTTGCCTACGGAAGCGAGTCTAACTCACCGTTGAGCGTCGTGATGGTCCACAGGACTGGCAGCTTTAGAGGCTGATCCTCCAGAGACAGCGAGTAGGGGCCGGTGTATTTACCCCTGTCCAGGGTTCTCACGGAGAGCGTCACAGACGGTGAGGAAGCACAGATGTCTTTCTTCTCGAGGACAACTGACGGACAGTTTTCATTAAAACTGGGCACTTCCACATATACTGTGCCCGTGGAGGTCTTACCAGTGTTCTCTGTAAGAACAATAATTGAGCGTTACAGAAATACAAGGAGTGAAGCACAGAAACCGCCTTCCTTTTCTCTCTCTGGCTCCCGCCCCCGACTTCTTGCTTATCCCTCAGCTCCCCTTCTCTTGTCTTTCTTTGTTTTCTGCTCCCTTTCTTTTTCTGTTTTTCTCCTTCCTTCCCTTCCTCCCTTTCCCTCCCTCCCTCCTTCCTTCCTTCCTCCCTCCCTCCTTCCCTTTATCCTTCCTTCCTTCCTTCCTTCCTTCCTTCCTTCCTTCCTTCCTTCCTTCCTTCCTTCCTTCCTTCCTTCTCTCTTTCCTTCCATCCTCCCCTCCTCCTCCTTCTCCATCCCCCCCCGCCCCCCCCCCCCCGTTTGATGAAGAGTTGCTCTAGGTTTCTCAGGCTGGCTGTGGACTCCTGTCCCAGCCTCCTGAGGAACTGTAAGAGTAGGTGTGCCACTGCATTCAACTTAAAAAAAAAAAAAAGAAATGTTTTGTATTTCTCTTTTGCTTCCAAGTTAGGATAACTTTTCATGAAAAATTATATTTGTATTCTCAGGAGTACAAGGACATCTTACTTCTGTAACTAATAAAATAGTTTAAACTTGCCAAGTTGCCTGGTGTCTCTAGCAAGCAGCTAGAATATTAGTCAAATATTCTTGAAATTCAAGTAATTGATTCACTGATGACAAATGAAACCATTATAACAATAATAGCTTATAAAGCTGTGACTATGTCTGTAATCAGGAGACAAAAGATTCTTGTTCCTGCAACTTGAGCCCAAGTATTTGGAATAAATAACTGTATTTGTTGCCTGAGACTTAAAAGCTTCCTGGAGCCCGTGTGATGGCATTTGGCCTTTTAAACCCAGCACCCAGAAGGCAGGTGGATATCTGCGAGTTTGAGACCAGCCTGGTCTACACAGTGAGCCACAGGGTCAGATCTATATAGTGAGTCCCTACTTACTTCAAAAACCAAACAGTACAGAGAAGAAAATCTGAAAATGTTGACAATAAACAACAAAATAAAACTCTCCAGTGGGGAGATGGTGAGTTCTCTTATCGTTAGAGTTGGGGCAGTTTTTCTAAATGTTAATATTTTGTGATGTTTATTTCTTAGTGTTTAACTATGCTGAGCCTAAATTAATTTTACAGATGGGGAAACATATACATTCTCTTCTGTTCAGGAGAGAAAATTTTATTGTTTAATGGTCTGAGTACTCAGGTTCTATATAAAAAACTCACAAAGTAAGCTTACATTTGCAGGGGCATTTGTTGATGTCTATAGGAGTTTTTACTGGTCCTCTAAAACTCAAATATTTTTGTGAGTCAAAAAAGTTCTCCCGGGGCTGGAGATATGGCTTATGGCTCAGTGGAGGAGAACACTTGATGTCCAGGTTTTTGTGTCTTAGTGCCACATAAAGAGCTGTGGCTGTTGTGTGTTTACCTGTAGCCCCATCTCTAGGGCCTTCCGGCCGCCCATATTGCCCCAGGTTAAGTAAGATAGCCTGTCTCAAGTGACTAAGGTGCACACTGCTGAAACTGGACACCCAACATCTTCCCCTGGCCTCTACAAATGCATTGGCACATGCTCCCCCATACACATATAGATGAACATACATCACACACACACACACACACACACGGACACACACATGGACACACACAGACACACATGGACACACACGGACACACACACAGACATACAGAAATACACACACTTTCTCCCTCACCCATAGTAAACCAAAGGGTTATGAGTGTTACCAACTAAGCTGAGAAGTAGAAATTTTTAGTTTCTCTTAGGTTCAGGTATGGTATCTCAGACTCAAGGCCCAAAGCCCCTAGAAAATGATCTTTAGTGATAAAGGAAATATATAAAACAGTCATGACTATCTACTGTGGAAGAAATACTATTTGAAATAACATTTCATTCAAAACCATTGAAATATCTTTCTTACCGTCTATGGCCAGAACCTCAGCAGAGATTGTCTTGTTAACTATGAAAGTAGAATCTCGGTCAATGTTTTTCACAAATTTTATCTGAGCAGTTTTTGAATCAATAACAAGCAAACCACCATCATTACGACCCAGGACATATCTGTTTTTTTAAAGAAAAAATAATATTCATCTAATAAATATTGTTTTTTATTTATTTGTTTTTTAAAGATATATTTATTTCATGTATATGAGTACACTGTGGCTGTCTTCAGACACACCAGAAGAGGGCATCGGATCCCATTATAGATGGTTGTGAGCTACTTGTGGTTGCTGGGAATTGAACTCAGGACCCCTGGAAGAGCAGTCAGTGCTCTTAACCACTGAGCCATCTCTCCAGCCCCTAATAAATATTTCTTATGCAGTCAACATATTTATGCATGAACTGAAATGTTGTGTATATGCTTATTAAAAATAAACATCAGGGTGCTAGAGAGACGGCTCAGTACTCAGGAGAACTAGTTTCTCTTATGAAGGAACTGGGATTGGATCCCAGCACCCACATGGCATCAGTTCCAGAGTATCGGATGCCCTCTTCTGGCACCTTGAGTAACTGCACACACAGTGCACAGACACATAGATTAAACATGAATCAATCTTAGATAAAAAAGAAGAAAATCAACACTTCATAATCCTGACCCATGCATTAGTCTGGTTATTCAATCTTTGGTGTGAAAAACAATAAAATGGAGTAAGTAAGCCACAAACCTCTTCTCTTTCCACTCTGGCCACTATTCTGCAAGGTGCTTTATGCCTCGGCCGTTATTGACTTTGGGCCACCACAGAGTCTTATCCCACCAGCGCTCACTCCTGCCATGAACCTTTAACCTTTTGCAAGAAGCCGGGAAGTTCTTTCCTGATGCCCAAACAGGCTAAGGCATCCCTTTTTCTTAGTTCCCAGTCGTTTACGAGCATGTTCCTGCTCATGGCACAATATACTCTGATAATAAATTATCTGTGCATCTCTTCCTGAGTTACCTAGTTCCTGACCTTCACCCCTTTTATATCTCACCTGTTGGCTGAGCACTATGTTGTAATCACATAGAGATGACAACAGCAGCAGGGACTCATGGGATATAAAACCGCAGCAGGGACTCACGGGATATAAAGCTTGTCTTACCTGACGGAGGAGGCAGCTTTTCCCGTGTCCTCGTCAGTAGCTTGGTATGTCCCCAGGATGTAACCAGCTAACTTGTTAGTGCTTACACCCCTTTGCACAGTAAATGTCTTGGAAGAAGGACGGAATGAAATTCCCTCTCGGACATCAATGACTTGAATTACGACCGGAGTCGGCTGCACTCGGTACTGGGAGATCACGGACTGGTGGAACTCCGCTTTGTTTCTGACGGCAATACTAAACTGCATACTTTGCACCTGTTCATAATCCAGAGCCTGGAATAAAACCAAAGTAGACAGAGGGAAGTGTCACAAAAGACAAAAACAAAACAAACACAGTCCGGAAAGACCAACAGATGGACACACCCATCTATGAAAGAAGTGGTGGATAGGAGCGTCTGTGTCTACAGAGCAAAAGTGGCTTAAAAAGTCATCGTAATGTCAAATGGAGAATGTCTTAGGAGTCTTAACTCACAAGCCATATTTTGGTAATATGTTTATAAGACACAATGTCTCTTTTCTAGACCAACAAGACATCATTAAGCCTTTTTAGGTTGTGAGGTAGAACTTGAAGAATTTCTAATTTTTGGTGGTAACCTGGCTTGAACCTTGATCCTGTAATGTCTGAACTGTGTGTTGTGAAGCCCGGGGCTTGCTTTCCCTGACCCTCAGCTTCTCACTTCTGAATGTTATGTACATTTTATGATTTGTTTAAAAATTTGTTGTTCTCAGTGCTGAGAATTGAACCCAGGGTGTTGTGTATGGTAGGCAAGCGCACTCCCACTATGCCACATCCCAGGCCTTAACTTTCCTTATTTAAAAGCAAACCTAACCTCATCAGGTTGTTGTGAGACCAACAAATAAAGTCTTATGATAAATTGCTATAAAGAGCAAAATTGGCTGTTGATAAAATATTCACTGGATGCATAAATAGTAATGTCCTTTCTGACAAATAAAATTCCATGTTTCAAAGACTTCATTCTAGTTAGAAAAAAACAAACAAAAACCCAACCAAGTCTTTTTTATTGCTGTTGACCTAATTCCTCATAGAACCAAGTTTAAGTGTTTTTACTTACACCTGCTTGATTTTTTTTCAACTAAGGTGGCCCAAATCAAGTCCCAAGGAATCCTAGATTTAGGTTAGCATTTTTCATACATTAGTCCTCCTCCTCCTCGTCCTCCCTGTCCTCCTCCTCCTTCTCCTCCTTCTTCTCCTCCTCCTCCTTCCCCATCCTCCTTCCCCTCCTCCTCCTTCCCCCTCCTCCTTCCCCCTCCTCCCCCTTCTTCTTCCTCCTCTTCCTCCTCCTCCTTTTTCTCCTCCTTCTTTTTTTCCTCCTCCTCCTTCCCCTTCCCCCTCCCTCCCCTCCTCTTCCCCCTCCTCCTCCTTCCTCCTCCTTCTCCCTTCCTTCCTCCTCTTCCTTCCTCTTCCTCCCCCTCCTCCTCTTCCTCCCTCTCCTCCTCCTTCCTCTCCTTCCCCCTCCTCCTCCCTCCCCTCCTCCTCCTTCTTCTCAGAATGAGAGATAAGAAAATGATAATGACCATTGTATCTTTTTACCAGTAGAATACTTTCTAAGGTGAGAGATCTGGATTTGAGCAGCTGCCGTGACTACTCCTTGGGAGCTCAGAGTTTCCCAGTGGAAGGGAAGGCATAGGTAGAGACAAAGAGATCACAGGGCTGTGTGTGTGTGTGTGTGTGTGTGTGTGTGTGTGTGTGTAAGCAGGGGGTTCTGAGAGGTTTAGGAAAGGCAGCCGAGAGGTTTGGATCCGTGCTGAGCATTGAAGGATCCTGCGAAGTTATCCAGGGAGAAGTGAAGACACTTGGATACCTCACATTGCAGAAGGTGTCTGAGTAGGCTGGCAATGCCGTAGTGCCTTGGGCACCGTTGTGAGGAAGACCTACTGCTTCATTTTGAAAGGCATTAGGTAGTTACCCACCTGGATGGCATGTTAGAATCACGTTGGTTAATTTAATACCCGATAAGATGAGGGTTTCCCCCACAGCTCACCACACAAATCCTTTCAGCTAGAAAAAGTTGCAGATGATTTGAAAGTCCCATCGGTGTTGAGGCCCGCCACTCAGTTAATGGGAATGTGGAGAACTGAAGGGAAGAATGTCATCTAACTTGTTTCTTAGGAACGTAGTAGCAGTGAGAACAAGGACAACAGGGGACAGGCAGGAGGGACACCTGCTAGATGGCACTGCAGTTGTGTAAGAGGGTCAGAGGAAGGCCACATAGGGGATGGAGACAGAAGGCAGCTCTGGGCAGAACTTGATGGCTGCTTGAATGCTGTGAGGAAGTGCCATGGCCCAAGGATAACAGCTAGGTGCTGAACTTGCCAAACAGAATGACCTCAGTACAGGAAATAGGGAATTACAATGTTAGTGGGAGTTTATAGTAGAGCCCTTGCAGGTTTAGAAGCCATAACACTCTCATGAAATGTGGAGTGATAAGGAAGTGTTTGTAAATCTTCTAGAAGTCACTTTGGGAGTACTATGACTTCATCATTACACCAGACCCAAGGTGTTAAGGAAGCTCTAGAATGTTCTAAAACCTCATGCCAAAGCATATCAGCAGATCTATGCTATTTACAGGCACAGCTGTCCTGACATGATTCCAGATGGGGACTTTGTTAGCAGTTCCCATATTATGGAGAAACTGTGACTTTTTTTTTTGTGAGGACAATAGCTAATGAATTTAAAACATGTTGACAAGTTCCCAAGCCACAGTCCCATGCATTCTCCTCTCTTCTGAACTCCAATCCAATTGCAGACAGTGAATTTGATGAATATATGAAGTGTTTTTGCTTTCCTGTCCAGAGACCATGCAAACCTACCCATGTGTGGTATACCTATGTGTGGTATACCTATGTGTGTGTGTGTGTGCTCTATGAAAGTACAGTAGCTTGGAAGAAAAAATTAGTATATCAAGAGAAGTTGTCTTTAGACAATGCAACCATGATGATAGTAAAGTAAATACCATCTACTTTGGTATGTTTTCTATTTTTTAGATAATAAAGTGGTAACATTATAAATGTAATTTATTTGTAGAGATAGTTGCTTGAGTTACTATAAAATATTTTTACCCACTAAGGAAACTCAGACCTTACCTTAACCACTTTCAGGATGCCTTCATTGGTTCTAGGATCTGTTTCAATTTCAAACCAATTCCCCTCATTCCCAGAGGTAAAGAAGTACACAGCCAACCAATTATCTGAGTATTCTTCATCCCAGTCCGTCACTTGAAATCGGAGTAACTCTGCATTCAGAGTATTTTCCTCAATACGTGCTGAATACTGTAACAGAGAGACACAGGCTTTCAGGTTCAGTGCTAGGAGTCGTGAAGATGACCTGACTGGATAGTCTGTTACTCTGGCCCTTCCCCCCTCCCTGAATCAACCTTCCAACAGAGGAGGAGGCTCTTGAGTCTAGAATGAGTGGCTTTGTTCCCTTGCTAGAACCTCTAGATAGGAGCCCAAGATTCAACTCTAGACTTTACCTATAAGAATTACATTTACTTTAAATACTATTAATCTTTGCTTCTCAAAGCATGTGCTAATTTATGCTGACTCTTTAATTCTTACATTTAAGCTTATTTTTTTTTTTAAACAGAAAAGCACAGAAGATTAAAAAGCCACTATACAGGCAGTCAATGAATCGGGATGCTAGACTATAAAGCGCATATAAACATGGTTCTTCAGGGACAAGTGGATGAACCTGAGAGTCTCTGAGCACTGGGAAGTTGTCGTTGACATCTTTAATTTTAATACTACATTCGCACTGAGTTGACAGTCCTGTTCCATCGTTGTCTGCACCACTCACAACCAGATGGTAGCTGCTAACTTGCTAAATTTGGAGAAAAAAGAACAAAGGTTAATTGTCAAAGGTTATGAATGGCCAGTAGTGGCTTTTCTTGAATAAGATAGTGAACATATTTTAAGTTCCTGAATCCTGGCTCTCACACACTGTTAGCTGTCCATGGCGGGGATAGACTGGTGGGGCTCCAGATGACTGGGTGGAAGTGGTAAGCATTACAAGAAGCTTCCTCTTTAGTAAACTTCCAAAGGCAGTGTTGTGGACTCAGAGGGGAAAAGGGAGGGAGGGGCTACAGTGATGCAGGGGGATGCTATTGTCTGAGAGAAGCTCACGTGTGGAGTTTCCCTACCAGTCTATTAGAGAAAAACCATGTGAAAGTAATGGATCTGAGTAGCCCATTGTGGTAGAGATACACGGTGGCGGGGCAGACGATGAGAGAGAAGACACGAAGGGATTCTTTGGTGTTTTATAAGCAGAGGTAAAAATAAATGGAGACATCTAGAGGAGAGGTATGCCACCAACGTTTTATGACAAATAAAAATCTCTTCATCTAAGACTTCTCTCCCAGTCTTTAGGAATTAATCACAGTGTAGTCTCTGCTTCTGCAAACCAGTGTTTTCCTTAATTTTCCCATTTGAGCTGTTGTGTGACAGGTTGCTGTCACAGGAACGCGTGCTACCACAGCAGAGTCACACCCTGGAGGCCATTTCCCCCAGAGTGGCTCAGGGAGGAGCTAGGAGCCTTCCCCGCCTCTGCTTGTATTCCTAGTCCTGGAGGCACCGCTCTCTCTTGGGTTGCTTGCCCTCAAACCCGTTAGGTTTTGGATGCTTTCAAGGAGCTTGTTTTACCTCTCGATCGAGAGAACTGGTCAAAGTGCGGACTTCTCCGGTGTTTCTGCTGATGAGGAACATGGACATGCCTGCCGGCTCCTGGGAGATGATTTTGAAGGCAATTTTAGAGTTCATATGGTTTGGCTCATCTGCGTCTGTGGCATTTAGGATCATTACCAGGGAATCTGGAAAATAGGAAAATCGTCAAAGACTATACAAAGTCCTAGATTACATTCATATTAAATAGTCAAAATAGTTTAGCACTGATTCCTATTTAAAAAAGAACACTCTAAAACTACTTGCATGCTTTAAAAAGTATGTCATGGTTAAAGTCTTTTTCTAGAATTTATTGGCTTTTAGAAAAATCTTTCAATGCTTGTCTTAGTCAGGGTTTCTATCCCTGCACAAACATCATGACCAAGAAGCAAGTTGGGGAGGAAAGGGTTTATTGAGCTTACACTTCCACACTGCTGTGGAAAAGAAGTCAGGACTGGAACTCAAGCAGATCAGGAAGCAGGAGCTGATGCAGAGACCATGGAGGGATGTTTCTTACTGACTTGCTTCCCCTGGCTTGCTCAGCCTGCTCTCTTATAGAATCTAAGACTACCAGCCCAGAGATGGTACCACCCACAATGGGCCCTCCCCACTTGATCACTAATAGAGAAAATGCCCCACAGCTGGATCTCATGGAGGCACTTCCCCAACTGAAGGCTCCTTTCTTTGTGATAACTCCAGCCTGTGTCAAGTTGACACACAAAACCAGCCAGTACAATGCTCTTACAACCCTGGCTTTGCTGAAGTTGGGACTGTCTTCTGTTTGGAGTTCTTCTCCACATAGATGTACCTGTATGTTTCTTTTCCAAATGGTCCAAATAATGTGAACATGTCTCTGTCCCTTATGATATATAAATGTGGTGCTTGTGCATCCAGGCTAACTGACCTCTTCAGCACTGTGGTCACACAGAGGTTCTGTACCTAGGCACTAAACTGGTGACAGAACCATAATCTGCAAATAGAATTCTGATGTAACTGTTAATTGGGAGTTAACTACAAATATTAGAAGCAAAACCTCAAATTATCATAATGATTTTTTTTTTGTTATCAAATGACTGAGCAAACTAATGGGACAGTTCATAAAAATGATATAAAACATAGATGCAATTGAAAGCTATGTGAGTTGGAGGTGGTTGGCACTGCAAAAGACTTACTAGAAGCACTGTTTTCCTCAATTTCACCGTTGAATATGGTTTGTGAAAATATTGGAGGATTATCATTGACGTCTAAAATTTTCACTGTTAATATAAGTGGTCTCTCTACATCTTGTCCCAGGGCATTTAGTGCTCGGCATGTGATCTAGAAACACAGGGAGAATATACATCTTCACTGTATGGAGTTAGTTTGCGTATTATTAAACTCATAGAAATTAGACCAATTGACATAGACAGAACTTAGTGAGAAAAGAGGAAAAACTACTTCTCTAATCTGTGGGCAGAGACAAAGTTTCCCAGTTGCTCCTTCCTTAAAGCTGTTGTATTTTGGCAGGATGAAGTTCTAGAAAGCTGTGTCTAAATCCCAGCGTACCATAGGTACTCCCTGGGTACATTATGTCAGAAACATGACTCATTGCAGAAGATTGTTGATAGAGAGATGATATTTTTTAAATAGATCAATCCACGCATTCCCTTTTCTTATAAGCCTACCAGACATTCTAACTTCACAAAGCACATGAAGAAGCATAACTTGATTGAGAACTTACCAGGAAGCTTGGGGTTTCTTCACGATCAACTATGGCCGTTATGTTGATATCACCATTGTTTGGGTCAACGACAAAGATCCCAAAAGGGGGCTGATCAATTCCCACTCCAGAAATGCGGTAGGTAATTTTCTGGGTTTTTTGGAAATCTGAAGTGATCTGTAAGAAAAGGAACAAACAAACAAACAAACAGAAAAGAAAATGGCTTAAATGTCAAGCTAACCATTGATGACGCTTCTGCCTACTCCACCTCCGCGCTCTAAAGTCATCTGCTCACGTGGTCCCTCCTTTCTGTCACGGTGGATTTACTTCTTGTTCTCCTTATTTACTGGAGAGCAGGATTAAGTAATAAGTATGGTTGTTCTGCTCACCAGCACGACCAAGAATGACCAGTCATTACAGCTTTTGAATGCTTATTTGGGTAGTGGTACTGTGGGGGAATGTTCAAAAGTTGTAAGAAAACAACAGGGATTTAGTATTGAGAAGACTCCTTCTGGAACCAAAATTCGTACTTAACTTTTCTAAAGGACGCTTCTCTAAGTTGAAAGAAGTGACAATAAAAGAATAAGACCATAGATGTTCAAATTATGCATGAACATAACTTGCTTTCTATTTTTAGAATTTTAAAGCTATTTAACAGAGAGACTAGTACATTGCTCATGAGAAGCTCAGTCCTGCCTCACGAGTTTCCCCAACCATGGTCAGTCCAGTCATCTACCTGTCATCTTTCTCTCCCTTTATCCTTGTTTACTAGAGACTGGACAGACACCAGTTTATACATTAAAATGATCAGATACATTTTCTAATCCCACTCTGTAACTCTAAAGGTTATCATTCCTCTATATTTTAATTTCTTATTTTTTAAGGTTATAATTATTGTAGTTTTGTTGGAGAGACTATGTTGTTGTTCTGTGGACTTTACAGGTTATATATTACTAGGTGGGATTTCTATATCATCTTTAATTTGCATGTAACACATTTATTCTAAGGCTCAGGGGGCTTCTGTCAAGATGACTTACCTTGGCAATTGGGTTTCTTTTTGAGTTGTCTTCCCTTTCTCTGCAGGGTTTTGCAAACTTCACCCATTCACGTTTGTACCTTCTTTTGGCCAGCTGCAATGCTGTCCCATCTTCTCTGTGCGGTCCTCCCGGCTGCGTTGAAAGAGATCCCACTTTATCATGTACACGCCTGACAGTCTTTGCTTCAAACGTTGTCATAGAGAGATAACTATGCTGAGGAACTTTTGGTTTCTACTTTGATGATGACCATTTGCTCCCTTTGTCAAGAAGCGACATTAAATGGGCCATTATTAAGCTACGTGACTTTTAATATTGACGTTTGATCAGATTTGATTTTCTCCCTATATATTCCACAATTGACTTTGACTTGTTATTTGTTTAAGATAAGAAGAAATGAGCCAGACATGTCTGCAATCAAGAACTGGAGAAGGTGAGGCAGGAGGATTTCCAGGAGTTCAATAGCCTGAGTACCAGGCTAGGTGGTTCTACAGAGAAGACTTGTTCTCAAAAGACTATGAACCAACCAACCAACCAACCAATAGAATCCAACTGAAGAATAAAATGACCATATGAGATAATAATCATAATATTTATACTCTTAAAAGATTTTGGATTATTTGCTAGAATTTTAGTTTTATATGTTTCTACAGTTGAATTATCAAATAATTTGATTAAATACTTTTCTCAATATGATTTTAAGTTTTAAAAGTAAACTAATTTCAACGATAAAAACTGTGTACTTACCTTTATATGCAGTTCCCCGTGTACCAGGAGCACCACCTGTACACATCAGAAAGAACCAAATGCAGGTGAGTTCTTCAAACACGTGACTAAATGAAGCTAATAATCCTTACTTATCATTGTGTTTTTCAGATTATAGATTGTTTTTAGTTTTAAATATTTTGGTATACAGAAGCATCCCGAAGTGGAAAATCCTTCCAGGAAAAGGCACACTCTTCTCTCTAGCTTTTCAATCTGACTTCAGAGTTTTTAAAGATTATGTGTCTTCCTTCATGTGTGTGAATATTTGCCTGCATGCATGTATGTGCGCCATGTGAGTATGTGTTGGATCCCCTGAAATCAGGGTTAAGGATGGTTGTGGGTTGTCATGTCAGTGCTGGGAAGTGAACCTAGGTCCTCTGTAAGAGCACTAAGTGCTATTAACTCCTACGTTATATCTCCAGCAGCGTGACTTCAGATTTTCATGTCACAAAAGGGGAACCTATCAGCAGTTGAAGGCTGATGGAGGATTGTAGCTAGTGTGAGACAAACCTGGGTTATATGGTGAATTTAGATCTGCTTGAGCTACAGAGTGAAATTCCCTCTCAAAACCAAAACCAACACAAGAAAACAAATATGAAGAAGATGCACAGCCATCACCACAACTATCAACTGTTACCATCATCATCATCATCATCTTTGACTTTAAAATGATGTCTTCAGCCAGTTGCAACCATTACGTGTTTCTTACATGGTTATCACATGGACAGCTCCCAGAGCTTTAGTAACTGTCGTGATAACTTCTGAAAGTGGTCATGGAATCATTCAAAACTATCATGCTGGGCACAGTGGCACATGCCTACAATCCCAGCATGTGGGAAGCTAAGGCAGGAGGGCTGTAGTAGAGTTGGAGGTCAGCCCCCATTTTCTGTGTGTTTATATAAACACACACACATATAACCCTCATATAAAGAGTTTAGCTCCTTTTCAAGACAGTTTTTTTTTTTTTTTTGTCGTTCTGTGCTTTTTTCTCCTTCTACCCTTTTAAAAGCTGAAGTAGAGTCAGGAGAATAGGATGGAACTGTTCTGTTTTCTGAAATGGGAGCCTTTTATACACATGGAAGCAGGGTTATCCTATGCAGCCTCAGGTGCTGCTTGCTGTGTGCTGTGGGTCTGCTCTGTCCTGCTGTGACTTAACTCTAGATGTGGTGACGCTAGCCTTTCATCCCAGCACCCAGGAGGGACTGGCAGGCAGATCTCTAAGAATTTGAGACCACTCTGGTTTACATAGTGAGTTCTAGGCTAGGTAGGACTACATAAAGAGACCCTGTTGCAAACAACAAACAACTAACCAACCCATAAACCAACAAGGCCTTCATTGTATATTACTGATATAAAAAAATTAAACGAGGGTAAGGGAGGCGGGGTAGCTGAAGCCTGTGCTTTCTCAGGAGCCCACAGGCTTGGCTTCTGCGCTGCTTCCCACCGGAGTGCATTCCTCTCGCCTTACGGCCTACCTGCACGTGATTTATCCGTCAAGTACCGACAAGCTACATGAAGCTGCCTTTTCTAACGCCTCCCTCTCTGAGTTTGCACAGCTCACACTCTGTTTAATGCCGTTTAACTCACAACATCGCCTGCATCTTACTGTTTCATGTGTATTTAGGAATTTAGCCATAAGCTTTCCAGTCCTGGCTCTTATCCTATCATCCCCTCCTGTTTAGGGGTTTAACCAGCACTGGCTGATTCACTGAGTGATCCGGAGAATAAAGGCCATGGGAACAAATTACAGGAGAAATGACAAGTGTCCTAGTGGTGGGTGACTTGATTAGTTTTTATTTGCATAATATTGTACTTAATATTGCTGTTGTTTATTGCAACCACCCAAAGGACATTCTATTATATAATCCCAATTTTTGTGGTTATAGAGAAACAAGTTCACAAATACTTTGCCCCAGTTAATAGTCCTTGACATGTAAGGGTTTGAAACACTGCCACTTTATCGCCAGGGTGTGTCCCGTGCCATGACACCAGATCCTAACACCAGTCTAACATAGACACACAGAAGAAAGTTGTATGACAGTCACTTCAGATTTTTATCTGCCTAAAGGTTGTGGTTGATTCTGAAACAATGTAGATCAATTACATCATTTATTTTTTAAAGAACATAATGAATAGGCAGGTCCAAGTCTGGACCAAAGGAGCAGTTACACCAGATAAGGGATGATCAACCCTCCACTGTAAACATTTTAACTGGAGTTCTGATTTTAAATTGTATCTCAACATGATGCTTCAACGTCATGCCGTCTACCAGGGAAGAAGGAGCTGGTGTGGTCTGGTCATGGACCACTCTCGGCTGATTCTGAGTGTAAGGATGGGCCAGGCATACTCCTCTTTACAGGAAAAGTGGAGTCATCCAGAAAACGTGAGTCATGTCTGTACAAGCTCTGAGGAGAATGAGTCTTCTAATAGATACTAAAGCCCTGCTCCTACCTTCCCAGAAAGGCAAAGCCTAGTCTATAGAGAGTCAACAGAGCACACCATGGCTAGTGTGTGTGTGTGTGTATGTGAGTGTGTGTATGTGAGTGTGTGTATGTGTGTGTGTATGTGTTATTGTGAGTCCTGTGTGTGTGTGTGTGTGAGTGTGTATAAATGAGTGTGTGTATATGAGTATGTATGTGTGTGTATGAGTGTATGTGTGTGCGTGTCCAGGGCTCTCACAGAGTCAGAGCCCTTAGATGACTTATTCCTTTTAAATTTTAAACTCTTTTTTTTATACTGATCTCAAAGAATATCCCCTTATTTTAGTGTTGTGGGAAGATGCCCTTTGTTTCCAGAAGCACGGGGGACTTGACAGGAAACATTTCGGAGTGCCGAGACACTCTAGGCTGGCTAGAACTACGATTGTAGCTGAGTGTTCATTTTGATGCTGTGGAGCCTCAGGAGTGGATCCCGGCTGGGGAAACAGGCCACTGAGGGCGGGGCTGAGAAAGCTCTACCCCGCTCTAGTTCCAGCAAAGCCCTCTTCGCTTCCTGTGCGAGCAGCTACTGAAGGAAGTTTGTCATCATGCTTTCCAGTGACGGACTGGAACTGTGAGCCCCAAAATAAAGCTCTTCTCCCTTAAAGTTTCTGTCAGGTGCTTTGCAGAGGCTGTGAAAAAAATCGCTTACGCAGCCACACTGCCCGTGTCTAGATGCAGCCAAGGGGGCACCACCCCCTCCATCCCAGAGGGGACCCAGAGGACAGTTCAGGCAATTCAAAGGAATCATTACGTGTTTTAAGTAGGACTTCTATGTGTCCTACACGTGTATACATTTTGGTTGAGAAATGACATGAAGCACACACAGCTTGGCATTTCACTGCCCCAACTCATCAGCTAATCAGAAGCAGTGACTGTAACATGCCGGGTCATAGCAGGCCTTCAAGACACATTGCTGAGTAGTTACACAGCGCACAGTTCAGAAAAATGAGTGACTTACCTTTGTGACTTCCATGGGGAAGCTCCTTCACTGAGGCTGTAAAATGTCCTAATAGTCCCACTGCAGGCTGAAAATGCTAATCTGCATATGTTCTAATAGTCCCACCGTAAGCCGAAGATGCTAGCTGGTCTAAACACACATTGAACATCAATAACCCTCTGAACACCGCAGAAGACTTATTTTAATCTTTGGTTGGATTATTTTCCAACTCAAGGACTATTCTATAATGAAGCATTGAATGTCTCACATAATTTATTGGATTTTACATGAAAAACAAAACCTAATGGGTCTACAAATATAAAGTAGAGAAACGTTAAGAGTAAGCTAAGACTGTTCAGAATTTTCAAAATTGAAAGCCACAAAGTGTTCTAATAAACACAGTATTCATCAAAGCAAATTCTTTCAATTGAATAATTAGATATATTATTTAGAAATTAGTATTTAATTTCTGACAATTCAGTTTTCAAGAAGCAATGTGTAAACTCAATAAATTTAGAAAGCTGACTTTCTTCATAAGAAAAATTGATGTCCATTTAAATGAATTGGAGGGTGCTGTCAAGTGTACTGGTACAAATCTGGACTGTGGATTCTGGTTTTCTTTTTAATTGTGTGTGTGTCTCTGTGTGTGTGTGTGTGTGTGTGTCTGTGTGTGTCTGTCTGTGTGTGTGTTTGTGTCTCTCTCTCTCTCTCTCTCTCTGTGTGTGTGTGTGTCTATGTGTGTGTATATAGGCATATACAGGAGTGTGGGTTCCAGGCACTGTATGCAGAGGTTAGAGGAAATCCTTAGGCGTCCATCTTCACCTTCAACATTGTTTGAGATAGATCTCTTGTTTGCTGCAGTGGTTTCTAGGCTCCTGGGCCAAAAGCTTCAGGGATCCCCTTGTGTCTTCCTCCCATCTTCCCACAGGAGAGTTCTGACTTCCTATGCATACCATTGCATCTGTTTTCACGGGTGTTCTCAGGCTCTGAGTCTGCTCCTCACACCTGCTTGGCAGCCCTCAGAGCCATCTTCCTGGCCTCCTGACTGATTGAAATTCCAGTCCCAGGCATGTACCAGTGCAGGACTTGGGACCATGACCCAATCTGTCCTCTCTCATCTGCCATGGAAGGACAGCACTACATATTTATGCGTAGGCTCGCTGTGAAGACTGAACAGATGTAAACTCCACAGATGAGCCCAAGTGCACAGTAGGTGCTTAGTAAATAGTAGTAATTTCAGTTAGAATAACAAGAAAAGAGAAACAGTATCAAAAACCTTTGACAAGTATGCAGAGACCTCTTTAGCACTGGTGTGTGTGTGTGTGTGTTTGTGTGTGTGTGTGTGTGTGTGTGTGACTTCTTTCTCCTCTGAGCAAAGGATCAGTGCTCCACTGTACCCCTGTGAGGGTGCTCCACTGTGACCCTGTGAGGGTGCTTCACTGTATTCCTGTGAGGGTGCTCCACTGTACCCCTGTGAGGGTGCTCCACTGTACCCCTGTGAGGGTGCTCCACTGTACCCCTGTGAGGGTGCTCCACTGTACCCCTGTGAGAGTGCTTCACTTTACAAGCCTCAGGGGTGCTGCTCCGAGGTGGTTCCCATGAATGCACCTACTGAAGTTGTGCAATGCACAGCCCGGCCGACTGCACTCCATTAAGAAAAAAGTGTGCATTAGGCAGATTCAGTTATTCGTCATGTAATTATGGATAACCCATCCTCTGTGTAATTTCATCAGGAGCATTTCCCCAAGCAAGCCCTCACCTTAGGCTATCGATTGACTTTTTACTGGAAAGGAAGCACCAAGGGCTAAGAGGTTTACGAGAAACCTCTGGGACACAGAGTGCTCTAGTTAGGGATGAGAACTGGTTTCTGGTATTAAGCAAGGGGGAATGCTAATTGCTAGAAATAATTGTGCCTCCTGACTGCTGCCAAAGTCAGGCTGAGTTAAGCAGTATTGCTGGCAAGCTTCCTCTGCTGTTAGAATCTTGAATTTTGAAGACAGTTCAGTGAGACATACATCTTCATATACTCACTAACAGTGGAGACAACCATCTCACTAACCAAGAGTGGAATAGACACCTCGGAGATTGTCCATTTATTAAAATGAGACATTTAGCTTCAATCCAATGTTTATATACTTTGGTATTGTATAGAAAATATAGAAAAGATGGCTGCAATGGCTTTTTATTTCTCGCACACATTACTCATGTCTTGACATTTCAGTGTGTCCCCATTTTTCCCCATTTACCGCAAACTCTATTAAACTTTTGAGTTTTAAACATCTCTGCTAACTTCTGAAGTATAGCTTTAGCCAGCATTGTAGAATTGACTAGCTCTTCCTCTGATAAGGAAATTATGGCTCAAAACACATTTTAGATTTTGTTAACTATAAGACCTGGAATAATGGTTTTCATTGAAGACAGGTTTTATTTTCACAAGTAGATCTCTGAAAATGGGCATCTTCAACTATAAGTCTTTCTTGAAAGTGTTAATTTTGTGTTATGGGAAATAGTTAGGATAAATATAGAGAACTGATAAATCTTATACCTTTTAAAAGGATATTCAGGTGGGCTTTGTGCCTATGTCTTCCAAATGATTAATCTTGAAGTCCAAATAGCTGAGACTTTGAGAAAAATCTCTAAATTTAGAAACAGGTAAGTTTCTCACATTCATAGTATATTTATTTAAGGTTGCCTTTTTTCTTGTTATTCTTGAGACATTAGTTTCACAAATATTGCTTTAAAATTTTTATTTGAGTATGCACTTGTATAGGTGTGTGTGTGTGTGTGTGTGTGTGTGTGTGTGATATTTACATGGCTATGTGCATGGAGGTCAGAGGAGGACACTTGGATAGTCTTCATCACTCTACCTTATTGAGGTAGGGTCTCTACCGAACATGTCTTGAGACAGGGTCTCTAACTGAACATGTCTTCGTGGCCAGCAAGCCCCAGGGATCCTCCTGTCTCCATTTCCCACAGCGCTGGGGCTTCAGGTCACATGAGCAAGCCTGACATTTTTATGTGGGTCCTTATGTGGGTGAGTTATGAGGATTCAAACTCAGGTTTTCTTGTTTGTGCGACAAGCTCTCTTAGTCTACTAGGCCATCTTCCCTGCCCCACACAACGATTCCTAGTAAACTCTAACTGGAGAAACATGTAAGACCTTCCTGACTTAAGACTTTGAAGCACAATACTGTGACAGATGTGATCAAGAACGACCTCCCCCCCCCCCCCCCAGTTCTGAAATACTACAATCGGATGGTATCTTTAGAACACTTCCTGCTTCCCAATGTACTTCTGTGACCACAAGGATGCTCTCTTCTTATTGTGGACATTTTAGGGAGGCAGGGGCAGGGCTAAGATGATTCTTTTTCTCTCCCCTCCCCATTGCTGTTTCTCTTTCTTCCTTTCTTCCTTTCTTCCTTTCTTCCTTCCTTCCTTCCTTCCTTCCTTCCTTCCTTCCTTCCTTCCTTCCTTCCTTCCTTCCTTCCTTCCTTTCTTTCTTTCTTTCTTTCTTTCTTTCTTTCTTTCTTTCTTTCTTTCTTTCTTTCTCTTCCTTCCTTTTCCTTCCTTCCTTTATTTATTTTATTTTATTTTTTTAGACAGTCTCTCTACAGAGTCCTGGCTGCACTGAGCTCACTATGTAGACCAAACTGACCTTGAGCTCACAGATCTGTCCGCTCTGCCTCCTGAGTGCTGGGATTAAAGGCGTGTGCCACCATGCCCAGCCTAAGATGATTCTTATCTGACAGTAGAGAACACAAGACTTGGAATGAGTCAATGGAGGAGCTACACACTCAAGTCTAGGCCTTGCTGTTACATCTCATACTGCAGTGGTAGCCAATGACCTTGTATGGTGTGTATGAAGGGAGAGATACTTAGAAACCTTTTCCAGACATGTCTTTCAACTTTCAGACCCCACCCTTCAACAACAAATGGTGCCCGTGCTCTGGGAACATTGCATTTTGCGGGTAACCATGTTATGTCAAGAGTCTGGGCGGCTCCTGTTTGGTAAAAGGATTCCATTTACTGTCACAGAATGAACTGTTCAATGTTCCACTCATCCACCTTTCTAAATTCCTCCCTGGTTCTCTAACATACAGTTTCATTCCAGCCAAACCGGTGGTTCCACAGGCCCTGGCTAAGGACACAATGAAACAGTTTAGTCCATCTCTACCTGTGGAAGGTCAACTCTCATTAAATCCACTGAGGCTTATCCGCCTAACGCTGCCCTCTGAAAGTAGGAGTAAGGACACAGCTTAGCTTAGTGGGAAGCACAAATGCCACCCATACAAGCAGTTTTAAAATTTCTTATGCTCACATTAAACGGCTTGTTAAAAAGTTTGATAATTAGTGGTGTATTTAATTGAATCTACTAAAAGTACTATAATTTCAATATGCAATCAAAATAAAGACTAAGCATATATTTTACACTCTTTTGTTATGGATACTTATATTTCATCTCACAACAGTTGTATTCGAAATGATAAACATCCACGCATGTATAGTGGCTATGATACTGCACAGGTCAGATCTAGACCCTTCATTTTGTATGTCTCTGTCTCTCTGTCTCTCTGTCTCTTTGTCTCCCTCTCCCTCTCCCTCTCTGTTCCTTTTTCTTTCTCTCCTGCTAGGGCAAAACTTTCTTGAGTGTTGGAAAACACATGTTCCAACTTTCTCCCCACTGGCGTGGTAGGAGAACTGCAGCTGCTTCACAGTTAAAGGAGGCCTTGCTCAGGCACTGGTCCCTTCTGAACAGTTGCGTGACGCCTGTGTTCTGTTTGACCACTATTGTATGAGGGAGACATGAGACTTCCTTCCACACAAGGCATGTGTTATGATGACAGACAGCTTTAAGTTTTAGACTGCTCTTGAGATGTAGCTTCATGTAAGGTTTAGAAGTCTCCGTTCTCTGTTCTCTGTGTTTTGAAATGAGCCAATGGTGGGAATGAACCCTAAGGCTAAGTTTGTCACCCACAATGTGACAATTATCTTTGGAAAACTTTCCTATCTTTATTTATATTCAAGTCTTGATGATCTTCATGTTTGAGGTGAGTTATGGCATATTTTGCCTCACTAATTAAGGCATACACTAGCTTTAGCATCTAAGCTAATGTTTTCGCTTCAGAGTCTTCTTGTCTTTTATAAAACATGGAGTCTCCCCAGTCATCAGAAGAGCTACTCTTCTGACATTCTCCTGCAAAGGTCTTGTCACCCCTCCCCCCAAAAGCTCCATCTGCTTTGCACATACTTGCTAAATGTAAAACCGGTTTTCTTAATAATCCTCCCATCTTCTCTAGAGTCAAAATGACTTTGATTTTAGTTCAACGGTTGGTGACTATTCTAAAAAACATGCTGGGTATCAAGATCAGGCTTGCAGAGTTCTTAGCCATATGCCTTAGTGAGAGGTTTGCGATCCTGGAGAACTGAGTTACTGCTACCCTGCGTGCTATTTTGTGTTAGAAAGCACGTATTGCCTTGAAGAAAGTGAACATTGTGGAAAATAAAACCTGGGAATGGAATGGGTTAATCTGATGACAGAAGACATATAAAAAACTACTTTAAAATAAATTTTTTTTTCTCTCTCACATTTCTTTTCAAAATTAAGAAAAGCAAAAGAGGAAGGAGTTTAACATTTTCACAATCACTTCTGCTTCATCCTTTTTAGAACATACGACAGGGACTCAGAAACCATATCCAATCGTCTGTGGTAAGCTGGGAAGTAGAGAGTTTACAGGTTTTAGAAAAAGATGAGACTTACCATCAGGAGGGCCAGGGGCCCCAGGGCCCTGGGGAATAGGCAGGCCATTGTTGCTGGTGTCACTGGTGATTAACTTCAAGCCTCTTGCTGCAGCAGCTCCTCGCCTGGGTGTCCGTATCCTTCTGGCAGCGGTGGTGGCTCTGTTGTCTGCCGCAGGACTCTCCTGGTGGCCTGTTAGTCTGTTCCTCCCCACCCCAAGCCAAGGATTGGTCTCACCAGAAACACTTGCATCACTGCCTTCCAGGTAAAAACTGAGACACACCTCAGTTCCTACAGCAATGGAATCCTTTGTTGGAAGCTAAATGAGAGATTCACAGGCTAAAGACAAGAGCTGAATGGGAAGGTATCAGATGAATAACACATTAATCATGGCATGGAGGTGCAAGAGCGGGCCCTGGCAACACTGGAAAGAAAATTCTAGTTGGTTTCTTAAGAACATAGCTGAAAATTGGAAAGTAAAGAGGAAAGATAGAAAATTCCCCCAAAATCTACTTGGGAGAAGACACTTGTTTACAGGCTGTGTATGGGTAAGTGGCATGTCTTAATTAATAATAAACGTTACTGAAAGACCTACAGACAACAAAGAAAGAAAAGCGCCATAGCTAGCCACTATGAATAGAGTCGGAATAAAATCAGCTAGAAATAAAACGAAGCAGACAGCCATGGGTGTGCTGGGGTTTGAGGCGTGACTCATGCATGGCAGAGTCAGATTGTGTTGATGCCTGTGACCTCCCATTGTGCCTTTGTTCTCCTGTAACTTAGGGAGAGTAGATTGACTATGAGATAGGTTATCACAGTGCTCTTTTAATTACACTTTTAATTCCCCCAGGCAGGCAGGCAGCCTGCACACTGCTGCATGCTTAGAATCACCGAAACACTTGGACTGTACCCCGTAGTAGGGGGCGGGGGCCAGAACAGGATCTCTGTTGGTTTTACAATATCCAGAGAAGGATTTTCAGAAGAACAGTTTTAGTTTTTGAAGTATTGATGTATTTAGAAGGTTTTTTTTTTTTTTCCTTTGAGACAGGGTTTCTCTGTGTAGCCCTGGCTGTCCTGGAACTCACTCTGTAGACCAGGCTGGCCTCAAACTCAGAAATCCACCTGCCTCTGCCTCTCAAGTGCTGGGATTAAAGGCATGTACCACCACTGCCCGGCCCAAGAGTTCATTTATTCCTAGAGTATTTATCAGAAAATGGTGTACAGGCCAGAAGTTAAAAAAAAAATCTTGTAGGAAATATCTTGCCTCTGTTTCTTTTTAAATATTGACGAAGTATACAGAAATGCTACCACAAGGTTTAAAATTACATGTGTGTGTGTAAAAATCAGAAGACAACTTACTGTCCTCCTCTTCATATGTGTCATGGTGATAGAACTCAGGCCAGCTTTGGCCATACATGCCTCCACAGCTGAACCATCTTTCTAGCCCTCATGTCAGCCATAGTTAAGATACAGCTCAGTGTCATTAAGTGCATTCCCAGAGTTGTGTAGCTGTGATTACCATTGCCACCTATCCCCAGAAAACTATTGTTTTAGACATAAAGGTTTTTGAGACTCAGAGGCTAATGCATACATCCGTGCCCACTTGTCTTATTGTGAATGGCTGTCTTGATGTTAGCATGGGGTCCCTGAGCAGGGTTGAAGAGCTATACAAGAGACTGTATTGCTGCAAAGGCAAACTGATTAGCTATCTGTCCTGTTAATTTGCTGATCCCTGGAGGATGCCATAAATGTGCGAGTGTTTATGTTTTTGTGTGTGTATATCTGTGTGTATGTGTAGTAGGGTTGAGGACAACCTTGGTGTTATTCTTAAGGTGGAATCCTCCTTTGACTTTATTTATTTATTTTGGATAGGCTTTCACTATGTAGCCCTTGCCTGGCCTGAAATTCTCTATGTGGACCAGGCTGGTCTTGAACTCATTCAGCTTCACCTTTGACTCTGGATTATTGGCATTAAAAGTATGTGCCACTTTTCTCCCTGGCTTGAAATTCATCAAGTAGGCTAGGCCGGTTGGCCAGCAAGCCCCAGGGATCTATCTGTGTCCGCTTCCCTAGCACCGAGATTGCAAGCATACTACCACATCTGGATTTTGTGTTCTGGTGATTGAACTCTGGTCCTTGTGTTCACAAGGCAACCATTTATCCACTGAGCCATCTCTCTGGCCTCATTATGTTCTTTAAACAATATTTGTGACAAAATCTTTTGGATATTTGAGTCTGTAACAGAAAAATAATTAGTGAATCTTTTAAAATCTACTTCTGTTTGGAAAGAGGTCAAGTTTGACATTCCTTGTAGCGTTACTTCCATTGTGAGTTGAGCAAACATATTTTATACATGCACTACAATCAGAACAGGAGTGACTACTGAGCCCTTGGGGACTCTGAAAGGCTGAGGTACAGGACAAAGTCTTTGGACAATGAGGTGGATGTTCTGTGAGTAGATCTGTGGGCAAATGTGAGTGCCTAGAAGTTTGCTAGTGTTTTGTGTAGTGTTAAATGTAAGCGATCAAATGTCAGGGGCCTTCTAAAATTAGTGCTTGAACATAGCTAAGGGTGCAGAGGGTTTTGGGGTATATACACATACACTGATTGTTCATACAAGGAGTGTAGGCGAGGGTTCCCTAATAGTTTGGTTGGCTAAATAAAAACTGCAGAAACTAATCACTGGGCAAAGACATGGAGGCAGGTTTTCCGGGTCCCAGGGGGAAGAGGAGGAGCTGGGAGAGAGAAAGGGCTTTTCCGCCAAGCTATGGAGTGGAGAAGACAGACATCATACAGGCTTGGGGCCTATTAGATCCATGGTGGCCTCCGCCACTGGATGAATTCCAACACAGGATAACTGATGAGTTTAGGACAATAGATTCTGCACACAGTGGTTGCAACATCTGGCTGATTTTAAATATTAAGATTGTCTGGTGTTTTCCATCTGCAACTACTCAGGTGGGCAAGAGAGAGAAAGTGTAAGTTGCAGGGCGGTCGTTGGTGGACGGTTGGTGTAGAGCGATCTCCGTTTGTAGGAAAAGTTTAGCTAGTTGGTAGGCAGCTGAGTGAGGCAGGGAGGTTGTTATAGCCTAGTGGAGCTAGCCAGCCGGCAGCTGCTGATTCCAGAGCCTAGTGTTTTTTTTTTTTTTTTTAAATTACATGCTACAAAGGAGAAATAGAAAAGAATGATAAAGCAATAGAAAGGATCACCATAAATCCCAAACTTATTTTCAAGATTATAACCGCATGTTATACTTATTTTGGTTACATTCTGACTTATTCTATGATCTTGTTTTTTTTTTGTAATGAGAACCCTGTTTGGATTTATTTGAGACAGGGTCTCACTAAGTAGCCTTGAACTCAAGATCTTCCTGCCTCTGCCTCCAGTGTGCTGGGATGTGTACTACCATATCCAGCTTGAGATTATATTAATTTTGCAATTAAAAAAGTTATTTGAAAAATAACATGAAGAAAGTAAGGTCTTATGAGTAGCATTTCAAACATATGGGAGGCGTGAGAAGATGAACTGTTTCACTTTTCTCCCATGGCTTAACGTTTTGCAATCCTTTAGATTATTCTTCAGCTAATTGCACAGGGATCCACAGGCAGATGGGACTCTCTAATTTTCTCTTTTTTTTCTTTTTTGTCTCTGTGCTTTTAACAGTTTCCTTATGTTTTATGTTACCATTCCAGGTCACATAAGGCACATTTCGTTCTAGTATGCCAGTGTATGGGCATGTCCCCCATGCCGTTCTATCTCTTTCTCTGACTTCCCCAGACTGTTTCATTTCTACTTTAATGCCATCTATGCATATATAATTTTATACATCTCTGTTAAATCTAGGGTCCCTCCCCCCAAATGAAAGAAAACATATGATCTCTGTCTTCCTGAGATTGGTGTAATTGAGTTAATATGATTATCTCTAGATGAATCAATATTTTGGCACGTGATGTACCTTGATTTTTATGACTGAAAAACATTCCACTGTGTATATGGACCATATTTTTCTCGTCTATTTCTCTGTTGAGATATAGGTTGGCTCCATAACTAAGCTATTGTGAAAAGTGCTTCAGGAAATGTGGATATGCAAGAATAGCGCAATATGTTGACATGGAATCTGTTTAGTAAATATCCAGAGTTGTGAAGCTTGGTTATAGGCCACATCTATTTTCAGTCTTTTGAGGAACCTCCATACTGACTTCCATAGTGGCTATAAGACTGTGTACCCTTTTCTTAGAAGAATGGGCCTCTTAGTAGGTAAGGAAGCGTCCTGGTGTAGCCCTGTTTATGTGGCTGTAGGAAAGTTGTCTAAGGGTGATTTTATGTGGTTTCTTCCACACTTAGTGGTGGTTTCTCTTGCTGTTCATTTGTGTTTGGAGTTAAAGAGGTTGTGAACTGCCCTGCGGTGTGGGCAATTGAACATCAGTCCTCTGGAAGAACAGCCAGTGCTCTTAACCATTGAGTGTTTTCCAGTGCCTTCTGGCTGAGCAATTGTGTTATTACGTTTGGGATAATGGCTTGGAAAGCCAATTCTAGCTTGAACTGGCTCTCAGTCAAGAGACTGATATCAAAATGAGAATCATAACAACAACAATTAAAGGGGAGTTTCGTTGTATGTCTTGGTTGTGCCCCAACTAATATACAATGTGAAGACAGGAGAATTTGAAAGCAGGTCCAACACAAACTGAAGAATCCATCCCCTCTTTGCTGGAAATTGAACCATGTCACGCTGTGCCTCAGAAGCCAAGCAACCAAAGTGAATGTTTATTCAAATGGGCAGAGACTCCAGAAGTTTCCATGCTGTTTTTGAAGCTCATTATCTACAGCAGTTCCCTTACCCATCAAGTGCAGAAGGCTCATTAGATTTCAGCTTCTCTGGCAAGCCTTTGCTGGCTCTCATTGCTTCCACTGGAAACATATATGTAGTCTGTGCCACATTTACTGAGTTTTGAATGTTTCATTGTGCTTGAGTGTTCACAAATTCATGAACTGAAATTAGTGCCACCAGTCAAAAATGTACCTGTATTTTAAAATGACTTGCAAAAGTATGGATTTGTCATTTTTGTTATTCAAGACAGTGGGAACTGTATACTTCTCCCATTCTGATCATCCAGGGGAGGTATCTAGACATGCCTGGAAGTTTGATTGTGCTGCAGACATGCCTGGAGGTTGACTGTGCTGTAGACAACAGTTCACATTTTAATTAGTGGGAGCCGATCTGCTGACCCAACAATGCTTCATCTTGCTTTGGAGATTCTTAGGAATATATATTTTTCTTTCTTTTCTTTTTTCTCTTTCTGTTTTCTTTTTCTTTTCTTCTTCTTCTTCTTTTTTTAAATGCAGGTTTCTTTGTGTAGTCCTGGCTGTCCTGAAACCCACTCTGTAGATCAGGCTGACCCAGAACTCAGAACTCCACTTGCCTATGCTGTGCCTCCCAAGTGCTGGGATTAAAGTTGTGAGTCAACAATGCCCAGCTTCTTAGGAATATTTTTAAAGAAAGCATCATATAATATTTGTGTGTGTGTGTGTATGACACACACACACTTGTGGAATTAAACCCAGGATTTTGCACATGCTACCTGAGAGCTCTACTACAGCCCAATTTTTATGTTAACTCCAGCCCAGATTTCCAAAACATTAATGTATGCTGTGAACCAGGGTCGATTTCTCTTTGCTCTGGATTAATCTGGGTAATTGCTTATTTGTGGAAATGTATTTATAAGATAGTAAAATGTGTGAGTGAGTTTTCAAGATGACCCTCAATCTACTTCAGAACAAACTTTTCCTTGGTTCCTGTGATTTGCTGGAGGTAAACTGACAGACTTGAATCTTTTTACAAAATTTATATTGAAGTTCTGAGTTCCTTTCTTCTGCCAGCTACCCTGGCCAAATTCATAGCATCTTTCCCATGGCAGAGGCAAGGACTTATAGCCATGTTCTTGCTCAGGTAGCCACTGCCACTCACTAACATCCCATATACAGTTTCAAAAACGTAATGTTTCCCACACTGAATGGTGGTAGCACACACCTTTAATCCTAGTAATTTGGAAGGCAGAGGCAAATATAATCTCTGAGTTTGAGACCAGCCTGGTTCAGGATGGCTATGGTTACACAGAGAAACTCTGTCTCCCAACAATCAAACAAACAAATAACTGAAAAACCAACCAGCCAACAACAGCAATAACCAAATCAAACCAAACCTAAAATTTCACATACAACATTCTGAACAGAACAGCAATAGTGCAGGCACTAATATCAACAATTGATAAATGGTACCTCTGAACTGAATGGAAAAGCTTCTGCAAGGCAAGAGACATTGCCAAAAGGACAAAGAGGGAGCCTACAGAATGGGAAAATTTTTTTTACCAACTCCACATCTGATAGAGGTCTAATATCCAAACTACATAAAGAACTCAAGGCACTAGATATCTAAAAGCTAATCAATTCAATTAAATATGGAGTACAGATCTAGAGAGAATTCTCAATAAGAATCTCAAATGGCTCAGAAAACCTAAGTGTTCAATATCCTTAGCCAGCAGGGAAATGCAAACTAAAACTACGTTGAGATTCCACCTTATATTTGTCACGATGGCTAAATGGTAGCTCATGCTGGTGAGGATGTGGAGCAAAGGGAGCATTCCTCCATTTTTGGTGGGAGTGAAAACTTGTGCAGCCACTGCGAGAAGCAATGTGTTGGTTCCTCAGAAATTGGGAATTGATCTACCTTAAGACCCAACTATGTCACTCCTGGCCATCAACCCAAAGGACACTTGCTCAGCCACATTCACCGAGGCTTCATTCATAATAGTCAGAAACTGGAAACAACCTGCGTGTCCCTCGACTGAAGAACGAATAACAAAAATGTGTTATATTTACATAAATGGCATCATGAAATTTGCAGGTAAATGGATGTAACTAAAAAAAAAAAATCATCATCCTGAGTGAGGTAACTCAGACCCAGAAAGACAAATATGGTATACATCCACTTACAAGATGGTGTTAGCTGTTAAATAAATGGTAATCAAGCTAGAATCCATAGACCCAGAGATGTTAGGTAAGAGTAGAGCTCTAGGGGGCACATGGATCTTTCTGGAAAGAGGGACTAGAACAGATTTTGGGGTAGGCTGGCTGCAGACGGGGATGGGAGCAGGAGGGATCAGATGTGGGAGGGAAAGAATGGAGTGAGAGATGGCTGAAAGCAATCAGGGCGTGGTGTAAAACCTAGTGCAGTGGAAACTTCCTGGAACCCATGAGGGTGATCCTAGCGAAGACTCCTAGTAATGGAAGACACAGAGTCTGAACTGGCCATCTTTTGAGGCCAGGTAAGGTTTCCAGTGGTGGGCATGGATTGCATTTGGTTGAGTTGTTGGCCCAGAAGTTCCTGTGGAAATTCCCAAACAACCAAGGCTGATGTTAGAACAGAGGGCTGCTCTCTGAAAACTGATGGGGGTGGGGTGCATAGCATCTCCAACATCCTCAAAATCCTTTTGTAGGTCAGCCATGTTCTCATGGGCTTCAGAAAACTCCCCCTCCTCCATACCCTCACTCACATACCAGTGTACAAAGGGCTTCTCGGTACACATTAGATCACACTTGTGATCTAGACCTCAGCAATGGTGACGTTGCTCAGCATGCACACAGCTTTATGGACCTTGTTCAGGTCTCTACTAGGTTCCACAGTGGGAGGCTAGTGACTAATGCCAACCTTGAAGCCAATGGGGCACCAGTCTACAAACTGGGTGGTACATTTGGTTTAGATGGTGGCAATGACAGAATTGATATCTTTGGGAACCACATCACCATGGTACAGCAGGCAGCAAGCCATGCATTTATTATGTTGAATGTCATATTTTACCATCTGGTTGGCTGGCTTAAGGCAGGCATTGATGATATCTGCTATTCTAAGTTTCTCAGCAGAGATGACAGGCACATATGTGACCAGAGGGAAGTGGATGCAAGGATAGGGTGCCAGGGCTGGTCTGGAATTCTGTCAGATCACATTCAGGGCTCCATCATGTCTGAGGGAAGACACAATCTGGTTAATAAGGTGGCTAAAGTTAGTGTACATTGGGTGCTCAATGTAGAGGTTTCTATGAAAGATGTCATAGATGTCCTCATTGTCTACTATGGAGGCACAGCCAGAGTGCTAAAGGGTGGTGTGTGTGGTGAAGATGGACTTATAAGGCTCAGCTACAGCAGTGGAAGTCTGGTGGCTGGGTAAATGAAGAACTTCAGTTTGGACTTCTTCCTTCCTTCTTCCTTCCTTCCTTCCTTCTTTCCTTCCTTCCTTCCTTCCTTCCTTCCTTCCTTCCTTCCTTCCTTCCTTCCTTCCTTCCCCTTCCTTCCATCTTTTCTTTCTTTCTTTTTATATCATATTTTCTTTATTTACATTTCAAATGTTATCCCCTTTTCTTGTTTACCATCCACCCCCTCCCCATCCCATCCTCCTTCCCCCTGCTCACCAACTCACCCACTTCTGCTTCCCTGTCCTGACATTCCCCTACACTGGAGCACTGAGTCTTCACAGGACCAAGGGGCTCTCCTCTCATGTCTAACAAGGCCATCCTCTGCTACATATGCGGCTGGAGCCATGGGTCCCTCCATGTGTATTCTTTGGTTGGTGTGAACTTCTTTTCATACTCAACAGAGAGCTGCTCCATCAGCAAGAAGGTGAACCCAGAGCCAGTTTCCCTGCCATAGCTGTGGAAAACCAAGAAACCCTGAAGACCCATGCACTGGACAGCTAGCTTGTGAATTTGGTCCAAGACAAGGCCAATGGTGTTGCGGTCATGGGCATAGTTATTGGTAGCATCTTCTTTGCCTGTGGTGAGCTGCTCAGGGTGGAAGGTACCAGTGTGAACTTCATCAGTAATTGCAGGGTCCCGGTCTGTAAACACTGCTCAGGGTATATGCTTGCCAGCACCTGTCTCACTGGATGAGGTGTGGAAGGAGTCATTTCCTCCTTCAATGGTCTTGCTACTTAGCATCTGGCCATCAGGCTGAATACCATGTTCCAGGCAGTAGAGCTCCCAGCAGGCATTGCAGATCTGCACACCAGCCTGGCCAACATGGATGGAGATGTACTCATACATATTTAATCCTTGAAGTGGTCTGTAAAAACTGAGGAGGGGATGAGAATGTGACAAGGACCTTTCATTAGTAGACTACCGGGGACTTCAGGGGAGAAGCAGTGTGTGCCAAGGAGAATCTATTCTCATTTAAAACAACAGAATTGATACTATCTCCCAGTGTATTTAGGACAGAATCTGCCTGTTGCAGCTTTAAATATCACAGGATTCTTGACTTCTGCCTTCTATTGGTTAAATTGTACTAGTATCTTTACTAGTAAGTCTTAGAGAGATTTTTTTAAAAGTTTTTTTTTTCTTGAGCTAAATTGCAACACAATTCTTCTTCCAAGGGAAGAAATAACAAGTAGAACATTTTGCTGGTTTCTTAACTCCATACCAGAAGATGTAGTGACCACTGATCAGCACCTGGGCTCTCTGCCGTGTCACAGATGCAGATCTATGGAAGGACAGTGCCTGGAAGCAGCATGGCCTATTGAGAAAAAACAACGTGAAGATCTCAGTTCTCAGTGTAGTTGGGAACCAGTGGCTCTGGCACGGCAAAGTAAGGGCATATATTTAACTGCAAACGATGTGTCACACTCATTCTTCAAGATCTGCCATCTTTTTTTCCCAAGACTCATGTACTCCTGACTTTGTACCTAGTGAGGCATTGGCCATCTATGCTTGTGTGATTAGTAAGTTCCTAGTGTATTTGCAAAACCTGTAAAACTCGTACAACTTACTCCGCTCAGTAATTTTTCTATTGTATCCTAACCAGAAGTTATGAGATGCTTCCTGGAAGATTAACTGGTAGGGATATAACTTTCAAGTGTGTTTGTCACTTCTGCTTTTCAGGGGACAGAATGACACTCCCTCATGAGAGCCTGTTTTGTACTCGCCTGTGATTGGGAAAACGTTGCCATACAGTTTGGGATGTCTTGTTGGCTTTTCCTTGCATCATTACCATTATTCTATCCATCAGCATTAAGGGTGGATCCAGTGTCTGACACAACTGTCCATGAATCTGTCTTATCGAGATGTTGGTTAGTCTATAGAAATTGTCTATATTATTTCACATTGCTTTGTTTTGGACTATGATTACAATTTACTACCCGTGTTTACACTTTTCTAGAATCCCAATGATTATTTAGTCTGAACATTAGTAGTGTCTCTTGAAGAATAATCCTTATAGTAGAGGTTTATTTATTTATTTACTTATTTATTTATTTGATTCAAGACTGGTCTAGATGCAGCATGTGTGGTCCCTTTCTGGAAATTAGAAGAAACGAAGGATGAAGGTAGAGAGGGCTCCACCTCTCTCCTCCCTCACCATGACTGTTGCCCCATGAGTCACGCGAGGCTCAGTTTCTGATGTATTAGACGAAAAACAAGTTTGATGGATGTCTGTTCTCATCACTCATCTTGTGCAATATAGTGGCTTAGTGTTAATCCTCTGTTCTGCCCTGAAGAATGAGGTTGACACATTCTCAGGACACCCTTTGTCTCTTTACATGTAGAAGCGGCACAGTGTAGGCTGCTCAGACATCCCTTGGAGGAAGCTCGGAGCTCAGGCTGTTCAAACTCTAGGGAAGAGGTTCACCACCACCCTAAATCTCCTCCAAGTTCAACCAGTCTACCAATGTTCCCTTATTTTTTGGAGAGGGACTCATTTTTTATAGTTAGTATTTGCATAGGAATCAAGGGATACCTTCAGGTTTTTTTTTTTTTTTACATTTATCATCATATTGTGTGTGGTACTTTCCTTAGGAAATTTAATTAATTCCTAGAAACATTTAAGGGAGGTTATAGAATAAACATAAAAAAAAAAAACCCAAGTAGCTTTTCTGCAGTGATGAGAATTTAGATAGTGACATGAGAAAAATAATCTATTTAGAATCTCAGCTAAGAATGATCAAATATTTGGAAGTAATTTTCTTAAGGATGCATGGAAGACCATTAAAGAAGGATATAAAATAAAAGAAAATAATAGTAAGATATTATGTCCATGGATGAAACAAATTGTTCCTGTAAAGCAAAATCTCTTTCTTTCTTTCCTTTTTTTTTTTTAAAACAATCTACATGCCTTTTCCAGGATTGACGTGGAGGACAGGCAGAATAGAAAGCTGGGGACTAGAAGGCCGTAAGGAAGAAAGAAGAAAACTGTTCTTAAATGCTCTCAAAGGCAAACTCGGGCTGTCATCATACTGAGTGGTGGAGCACACAGTCACCATGTGCAAAGCCCTGCGCTCAACCTTTGGCACAGTCTACCCAAGAAGACCCAATAATAACAGAAGCGTCATAATTCTGAAGAGTAGTGAAGGGTCTTGCTTTACCAGGCATCTAAATTTACCCAAGTGCCTCTATTATCCCCTAAACAACTATTAGATACAACTATTGCTCCCAGGCTTAGTTGGCTCAGAAGCAGAGTGGTGCTGAGTTTGATTTCTAGCACCTACATTAGGCAGCTCACCATTACCTGTAACCACAGCCTCAGGAGGATGCTCTATCTCCTTAGGCGCCTGCATTCATGAGCACATGCCCCTCCTACATGCGCATGACTCAAAAGCAAAACAACCATTTCTTCTGGACTCGGGGCTCTCTAGGAAGGCTTTGGCTACAGCAAGGCTGGCTTTGCTTCTAATTCTTTGTTCCTGTTACGGATAGAAGAAATTATCTTGTTGTAGGCTTGTCTGTCTGGTTCAGCCACCATCACCTTGTCTCCATAGTTTCCCATCCTTAGGGAAGGCCTTTCTTTAGGGATCTATACTGATGAACATTTAAAGCTTATTCTAGCTGCAATTTCAGCAGTGCACATGTCATACATTGGTAGAATTAGTGAAAGTTACCTATGGCTTGGTAAGTCAGATTCTGAGATGGGAGTGGATCTTGTGTTTGCCCATCCCACCCATCCCAGTCACCACTTAGGGTACATGTAGTGCTTTTTTCCTGTCCCTTTGATTGCTCTGCAGTTGCTCCTGCCAAGTAAAGGTGAAAAATATTAGTGCCCCAACACCCCATGAGGGTGTCATCACTTCACAAGTACATAAATAAGATAAACACAATACAGAAAGTATTATGCAGACATTAAAAAGAATTAATCCAATATATCCCAGTTGACTTCCTGCGATATCATTCTTTTGCATAAGAACAAGGTAGAGAATAGTACATATTTTTACATGTGCTAGTATGTGGCCATATATGTAAATGTTTTTGTATGGCTGCAAATGATTGTTTGAATATGAAGAAAATATGAAAAAAAACAAATGCTAAATCTTTAGGGTAAATTTTTACATAAAATGATGCCACTACCATATATTCCATAGAGGGGGAGTGTCATTTCAACTAAAAAGGAAATCACAAAGGAGGTCTCTGGAACCTCTTATCACTATTTTATTTTTATGTTACTATTTTAATTTATGTGCTAATACATCGCATTCACTCACTTATGTCAAATGTAACACATGAATCTGAAAAATAAAATAATTGGACTAAAATTTATTTTTACTTTTCAAAGTCACCTAGAAAAAAGGAAGTTGGCCCTAGAATGAAAAGTTACATATAAATGTTATGTCAGGGCTTTATCTACTAATAAAAAACACCATACTGACATTAAACTATTGAATTTCCTTAAACTACATATTTCTTTTTCATTGAGAAGAAAAATGTGTGAAGATTGGAATCAGCTATACACATTGTACTGAAGGTGTTGGCAGCATGACCAACTGCATGCATTTCCTTCAGTTAGGGCTGACAGAGATGATCGTTTGATGAGAGAGATAGCAGTGGGTCTGAGGAAGAATACCCTTTTTACTTGTGGTTGGAGGTAAAAGCCCAACTAGTATCTTTTATTATTATTTAGAAATAACATTCCTATTGTGGAAGATAAAAGCACTGAAGTTCTGGGAATGGGGGTTTATAAAAAATAACATTGGTAATTGTTTTGAGATTCAGTAATTTCTAGGGACACAAAAGATTTCAAAAGGGGATTCCAGGGCTGAGATATCTGCTCAGTGGCAGAGTACTTGCTTTAGCATGCCAGAATTCTGGGTTAATTTCTTGGCATTATCAAAAACAAAGAAAGGAGGAGGAAGAAGTAGACCCCAGATCTGTTGATGGAGGACACCGCTCAGTGTACACGGGCGGGTCCCGAGAGGCGAATGTGCTGGCAGCTGTCTCCATCATCCAAGGTAATGTCTGTGGAGAGTCTGCTGAGGAGCGCACCAGCATCTGCATCGGCTGGGTCTAATCCAGGAGGCTGATAAGGATTCTAGGTGGTGACTTGAGTCATGTCGATACTTTTTAAAACAAGGCTGTCTTCAGTAAAGTATGTAATATGAAACACCACGCCGTTCAGGTGAGTAGGTCTCTTCCAAGTGATCCAGCCTGGGCTCTGAAAGGGAAGGATTTGACCCGTCATCTGTCACGCCTCATCTTCCACTGCTTGGCTCTCACTATGTACGCTGAGTTTGTAAGACCAGGAACAAACCTTTGGGTCAGAGGGAGGAGATGAAGGGAACAGAATGTGCTTCTTAGCTAGGTTCAGATGGGCCAGAGACACAGCAGAGGATGTCCTACTGTCTGCCCTTGAGGATGTCCTACTGGCTGCTCTTGAGGATGTCCTACTGTCTGCCCTTGAGGATGTCCTACTGACTGCCCTTGATTCCCCTCAGGCTACAGCCTAAGACAGTGAACACCCAAGCACAGTTGACTTCTGCCATGTCTGGAAGAGGAGATTCACTGACCATTTAATTGTGCTTCTCAGTTCTCAGTTAAATATCAGTCAGTTTACCCTGGATACCTTTTATTGAAGATGTTATTAACCTTGTTTTATACCAGACAGTCGAGAGTCTGATGTATTTTATCCATTTTTTTTTTTTACTGGATTTTATCCAAAGTACAATGGTGATATGCTGAGGATTTGGGCTGATGTCAGTCTTAAAAAGAAGGCCATCACTACATCGTGGAGCATTAGGTAACTTAGCAGGAAGTAGACTACCACCTACAAGTGCCTTACTAGTGGACTGGAAACAAAGTAGACTTATATACCATGACCTTGCTTTTCTATTTATTGCTGTGTCAAATATCTTCCTATCTGTTATGTTTCCAATAGTGTGAATTTTATTTGGTCTTTGTCCCCATTTCCAGGCTTGTAAACTAGACTTGCCCTTTCGTCTTAGGACTGGCCCTACAAATTCTCTGGCTTATCCTTTCCCCATGGAAGGTTATAATTTATCCTCCTCATCCTAGTGGTTCTGCCGATGCTCAGAAGGGAGGAATGGTACCCAGAGGAGCCCAGGAAATGCTGAAGTGGACACACCGTGCCTCTTCCATGGCCTGTTAGCAATTGTTCCCACACAATAGAGTCTGCATAAAACCTCAAAGACTGGGCTCCCAGGACTTCTGGGGCCTTATCATGGGGAAGACCAAGGCTTCAAAGAGGGCACTGGGGCTTCCTGCTCCTTCTCCTAGACTGTATCCTCTTCATCTTTCTACCTGTGTCCTCTATAGTATACTTTATAGCAAAGCTTAGAAGAGGCTTTTCGGAGCACTGGGAGCTCCTGGAGCAAATTAATAGAACCTGGAAGAGAAAGTTGATTTCTAATGGGTGGGTTAGAAGCACGGTGACACAATCTGGGGTTTATTAGTGATGTCCAGTGCATGTGTGGGCAGCCTGGGAACCCAGCCTTGTGCTTCTGAGGTTGACACTGGCTGCAGGTGGGTGGTGTCCGGATTGAATTGGTTTAGAGGGAACACCACCTAGTTTGCTGCAGATTTGCAGATGGCTTGCTTGCTGCTGGCTAGCAGTCCCCTAGATTTTCACAGTCACAGTGGTGGTTAGTGTTGATGCTTGTGGTTTGACAGGGGAAACACAGTCTTCATTTGTCTAACACTCTGCTTTACTGCCCCACTCTTTACCTCTCTGACACATGGTCTTGCTATATTGCCCAGGCTGGGTCACATTCACTCCAAGGGATGGAATTCTCTGTGTTTTAGAAACATGTGGTGACTGTGTATTTTCATTGCCCTAAAGATGCCTGCATTCTGCCAATTCATCCTTTTCTTCTCTTGGCCTTTAATTTGATCTTTACTAGTTCCATAGTTTTACCTCTTCCACGGTGTCAGAGAGTTGGACTCATGGGTTATAAAGCTCTGTGCAAGCTGGGTGGTGGTGGCGTATGCCTGTAATCCCAGCACTCTGGGAGGCAGAGGCAGGTGGATTTCTGAGTTCGAGGCCAGCCTTCTCTACAGAGTGAGTGAATTCCAGGACAGCCAGGGTTGTACAGAGAAACCCTGTCTCCAAAAAACCAAAAAACCAAAAAACCAAAAAAAAAAAAAAAAAAAAAAAAAAAAAAAAAAAAAAGAGAGAGAGAGAGAGAGAGAAAAGAAAAAAGAAGAAAAAAAAAAGCTGTGTATAGGTATCTGCTAAGAGAGGGAGTAAGGCTCTCTGGAACTGGAGTTACAGGCAGTTTTGAACCACGATGTGAGTACTGGGAAGATAGTCTGCTTCTTTTGCAAAAACAGGCACTGCTCTTAACCAAAGAGCCTTGCTGCAGCCCCTCCTCATGTTTCTGGTTTTGGTAACTTGTGCCGCCTCTCCATTTTTCCTGTCCTAGCTAGAGGCTCGTCAGTTTTATTATTACTTGTAAGGAGTCCCTGTGGTTTGATTGGTTGTCTTCATTGCTTTCTTGTTTTCTATTTCGTGATTTGTGCTCTAGTTTTCGTTATTTATTTTCCTTGTACTTCCTCCTGCGTTTACCTTCTCTCTGCCCTTGTCTTCTTCCTTTATCCTTTCTCTCACTCCTCCTTTCTCTTTCTTCTCTTTTCTTTCTTGTCCTTATTGGCCTTGCTGTGTAGCTCCAGTTACCACTGAATTCACAACCCTTCTGCCTCTGCCTTCAGCGTGCTAAGGTTATATGTGCATGCCACCACACCCAGCTCATTTTTAATTTTAATGTTAGAAACTAGATCACTGGTTTTAGATTTTTTTCTGTATTGAACATACATGTCCAGTGCTATAAATTTCCCTGTAAATACTTCTTTCTCCACAGCCTACAGTGTTTTAAAAGTCATGCTTTTGGTTAGTTCAAGATATTTAAACTTGAGACTTCTTAGGCTCACATGTTATAGACTTCTTAGTTAATAAATAAAAACACAAATGTTTGTAGAAAGTTCAAATAGAAAAATTGTCATTAAATTCTGAGATTACCTTTATTCACCCTTCTAAGTACATGTCTATAAAATCATGAATTTTTTTTTTTTTTTTTTTTGCTGGCTGTTTCAGAGCCAGCAAAAAAATCTAAATAAATTTGAAATTAAAATACTCACACTTAATAATCTTTAGGAAAGGAATATTGGTCAAATAACATAAAATGTATTGAGATCTACCTAATTTTTAGATTGGCCTATATTTTGTTAACATGTATGTGCGCGCACACACACACAAACACTCACACATATTACACACATATATGTGCAACTGTGTTTGTAAATATACAGATGTTTTCTGGAGGAGAAGAGGAGAGAAGGTTCTCACACATAAGCATGCAGAGAGCAGGGAGTCTGAAGCAATCCGACCTCCGGACTTTTCTCGCTTGCTCGCAGGAGCTCTTTCTGTTGCTTTTGTATCACAATCTTTTTAAAAGCAGGAGTCTACCGCTGCACTGTTCTTTCCTCTTGTTCTGAGGTGATCTTACCCTCTCTATGCTAATGAACCTCTATCACACTCAGTTCTTGCTGAAATCTCAAATCATCAACAACAACAACCAAACAAAAAGATTTTTAGAGTTGATTTGTCCAAATCAAGGTTCTAAGAGTCACAGTTCTGCTGTAAATTCTGTTTATTCTGGGATGGCTAGTTTTGGGTGATAACTTTGAAGTATCCAGGGAGAAGGAATCTCAACAGAGGGATTACCTGGACCACACTGACCTGTGAGTGTGTCAGTGAGGCTTTTTTTGTTGTTGTTGATTTTTGTTTTTTGTTTTTTTTTGATTGCTAATTGACACGGTGTGGTCCAAGGCACTGTGGGTGGTTCCAGCCCTGGGCATTTGGTGGTCCTGGGTTGTATAAGAAAGCAGCCTGAGCAAGCCAGGGGAGAAACCTAGTAACTCGCTCATCAGTGGCTTCTGCTCCAGTTCCTGCCTTCCGGTTTCTGCTTTGGCTTCCCTCAAGGATGAACTGTGCCTTGCAAACCAAGTGAAGCCTTTTTTCTCCTGGTCGCTTTAGGTCAATGCTTTATTACAGCAGCGCTAAGCAAACCAGCACCAAACTAGTTCCCTTCTGTTTTATGGTCTGTAAAGACGTCACCTTTGCATGTCTGGGCCAGTTGTTTTCACTGGGAAAATGTTCCATTTTTGTATCGACTTTATAGTTCTCTCGCTGCCCCATCCTTGGACAATTTCCAATTCTTTACCTTTTTCTTTTTGACACTATGGGTTCATTAGATTCAAACCAGACCCTTTGGTCCCCAGTACACTCCGTCTGCTTCATTTTGCATGTCATCAGAAGATATTAAGCTGTCTTATAGATTCTTCGAGGTCTAAAGACCTCCGAAGGTGCCTAGCATGTCACAGGGCCAAAGAGGCAGAGAGGTAGAGAACTGAGAGCTTCAGCGTCCTAATTAACTATCCTCAGCTAATTTTCTTCTCCACTCTCAGCGTTTTAGAGATACCAGGCTGTTTTCCCTGCATTGGCCCAAGAACATTCCCAACCTCTCTTGCCATTCCCAGCATGCACATGTAACTCTTTACTGCCGGAAGCTGCAGTTGGCGATTTCTACCACTTTCCTGGTCGCTCCCCAGAGACTAAGTCAGGATGTGTCGTCTTCTTCAGGCCTCCTTCTGTGTTTGCACACCCAGAGCTCCGGGGAGAACTTCCTTTAAAGCTAACCTGTTGCTTAACAGTTGATCTCTTAAGCCCAGCACTTGGGAGGCAGAGGCAAAGCAAGCCCTCTCTATGCCTTTGAGGGTCAACCCAGTTCCAGGCAGCCAGGACTACACAGCGGAAATCCTATCTTTAAACTTTTTAAAGATTAAAAAAAAGTTGATTTCTTTAATGAGTCTGTGGTATTCCCCAGAGGTAGGAGCCATGCTTTGTTCCTCTTTGTCTCCCCACCCCCACTCCCGCGGCGCCCCCCCCCCCCCCCAGTGCCTGTCAATCAAAACTTGTTGGACAGCAGTAAAGCTTGCACACAACGTGGGCTAGGGCTCATGACTCTGAATATGACTGCAATTTATATGGCTGGAGTCCTGATAGCAAATCTAAAATCAGGGTGAGAGATACCAGGTCAGCAGCAATCCATCGGGAATCGGGTCAGGCAGCCTTAGTCCTCCCAGCTCCTAAGCAGGAAGCCGCTTTCTTTCTCAGGACAGGGACTTCGCCCCTGCTGAGAACTGGGTGTGGCTTGCTTCCTGGTGCGGTTGGAGAAGGCTGGGCAGACTTGGGTGCGGTCGGTTGGATCCCCAGCAGGCAGGTGAGTACAGCCGGCCACACCCTCCCGCGTGCCCTTCCTTCTCTGAGACACGTGAGTCTCTCATGTGACATATGATCATTCCCCTTTCTCATCCCTTCCTACGCTTCGTTCTCCCCATTTCTGCCTCTCCTTTCTCTCTTCTTGTTTTTTGTTATTCCCTTATTTTCCTTTTTCTTCATTTTTGATCCTACTGGGAGCATGGTAAATCTGAAGTCTATATTCATCTATTGATAAGAGGAAAATTTACCTTTTGTGCTTTCTCTTGAAAAGATAACTGCCCTCAAGTAACTCTCCCCATCCCCATTTCTGAGAGACCAGTTAGTTACAATCCTGAATCCTCATTTAGAAATCATTAAAACTTACATGATAAAAGCAAGCTGTTGGGGATAGGGGTGTGCGTGGGTTGGGGTGCTCTGAGCCTGACCTTAGTAAAAGCTGAAGCACCCTATCAGGAGTGTCAGACGGAAAGGGATAGGGCACCCACCCACCACAAAATTCCACAGCCTTCCAGAAAGGTTACCTTTAGGGTCAGCTGTTCCTTGCTTTCCCAGAACATCATTTCGTACTTTATCTGACCACAAGCATCCTGGGGACCATGTTATTCACCAAGAACATCTGTCAGAATAGGAATCTTTTTTTTTTTTTTAATATAATGCCTGGAATACTTCAATGAATTGTATCAGAAGACATCTAATATCTTCCCAGACAGAACAGACCGGGGGCTGGGAAGAGAGCTCAGTTGATGAAATCCTTGCCCTCCTAAGTGTGAGGACCTGAGTTTAAGCCTCAGAAAGCCACTGGGGTGTGTGTGTGTGTGTGTGTGTGTGTGTGTGTGTGTGTGTGTGGTGGCAGGTGGATGGGTTCAGACAAAAACACATGATGATGTGTGCTTGTAATCTCAATGCTGGGGAGACACAGAGACAGCTGGTGGCCAATTAACCTAGGTAGATTGGTGAGTGTGAAAACCAAAATTATGTTTTAAGCCTTCATTCCTGTGCCTAAGAAATCTATGAAACCAAATGCCTCTAATTTGCAAACTCCTTACCTAAGGACAGATACTTTCTAAAATGTTGGAGGCTGTTGTTTATAGAAGATAACAAGCCACAGGTTTTCCCTCCCCTAAACAAGTTTGTTTGACTCAACTGCACGGGATGTGCTTGAATACATGTAGGTGGGAGGTAGTTAGGATATATGTTTGCCCCTAATTGGACCTGATGGCAAATGCAGTGGCCTTATGGCTTGGCCTTCTCAACCCTCTCTAAAATGTGACTCATTGCCATTGTCTGAGAACCCAGGAATGGACCTGACCAGAGTCCATCCTGGCCAGTATTTACTTAAAGCTTGCTTCAAATTTGGCTCAAAATTGTGGCAGTGGTCTTATTTTTGACTGATGGGGTTAACATGAGCTCCAGGCCATGGGAGACCATGTCTCCAAAAATAAAAAGTGGCTGGTACCTATGGAAGACTGTGTCAAGGTTATTCTCTGATTTGCACAAGTGTGCACTTACCCACAAACATGCATATCCATCACTACCCCCAACTACTGATCACGGAACAATTTTATACCTAGAGACCCTGTGGTTGGAGAAACTCACATTTTTTGCAGGTGATGACTATGAAGCCCAGATACTAGGTTCCTTGGCCACTGAGTTACACATTGTGGGCAGACCTGGGGCCAGAATCCCATGCCTAGGCTGGATATTAGGATGACTGTGCCATTGGATGATGGGATCAAGTACCCGCCTTTACAAAATGCAGTGTGCTTTATACAAAAGGAAGTTGAGGATGACAGAAAGAATCAAAGTAAGTTTGTGTTCATCCATGCCTGTAATTCCAGCACGGTGGAGGCTACAGTGGGGAGATCCTGAGTTCTAGGCCAACCAAGGCTATGTAGAGAGATCCTGCCTAAAACAATGTGTGTGTGTGTGTGTGTGTATGTGTGTGTATGTGTGTGTATATGTGTGTGTATGTGTGTGTGTATGTGTGTGTGTGTGTGTGGGTGTATGTGTGTGTGTTAATGTAAACTGATGACGAAATACATACCTACACCTCATGGCCTCCTCTCCACGCAGCTGAGTGTTCTCCTGAGGAACAATTACTGTAGGCCCCTGGTGGACGCAGATCCCAGAAGTCTCATTTTTATAAATTCTTCCCTTGCATCTCAGGGTTTAGTACTACCTTATTTCCCCAGTGCTTCCTGGGAAGAGGAATTCTCTGTAATGATCTCACCTGTCTGAAAACAGTGACTTAGTGCACTTTTTAATTTCATAAAGAAACAGTCACGGGAACACTAGTGATTTCCTGGAGAGTTATATCTATATGTGAATAGAACTCTCCATCCAGTTTCACAGAGCTTCAAAGTGTACAGGTAGAACTTGAATCGTAGAATCTCTTCCCTCATCCCTGATATTCTGATAATGTATTTTTATGTATTCTCCTTTAGAGAAAAAAACACTTAATACTAAGAAATGATTACAGAAATCCAGTTCAACCATCAACCATTCACTCCATAAGAACTTTCCAAATATCTGAAGGTGTGGACACAGCTTGTAACTCGAGATACAAAGGCAGCGACCGTGTTACAATCTTGCATCTGGGTGTGTTGGATACGCAGGGACAGAGGGGAACTCATCATGCAACCCCACCTTAAAATTACCAGCTCGACCCAGCTTCAGGCTTACTACAAAGCGCTTCCTTATTTTCACTATTTTCTAGTTGACAAAACAAACGCTGTTTTCTCTTTCAGCTTCTCTGCGCATCAGTGGATAATGTCTGTCATGAAACTTGGTGGTGCCTACACTGTTCTGTGGTAGACAAGAGTGCCTCACAAACACTCTGCTGAGACATGCAGTGAACTGAACACACCCCGGCATTCAGAAAATGGACATCTCTTTTTACCCACAGAAACCACAGCTCCTAAACCAGCAGGATTTTCTGGTCGTACTTTTCTACCTTTCCTCCCCCTTTGCCCTCCTGCAGGAAGGCAGAAGCTCTGAGTTTCTTCTTCACTCCGGGGCTTTGGAGCACCACTTCATGTTTAGAGTAGCCTGTCGGAGCCATCATCTCTGAGAGAGACAAGGAGAAGAAGGTGCAAGGGAACACAGGTTTTCCCTCCCTCTTGCTCCCTGCCAGGACTCTATGTAATTCCCACAGGAAGAGAATAAGACCACTACCACAACTAAAAAACACATGATTCTGAAGCAAAATCTCTGAGTCAGAACAAGTAGCAGCTTAAAAAGGCACCCGCAAGGCCGCCTTATTTCCCATTCAGTCCAATCAGGGCAAGCATATATTCTGATGAATCCACCCCCACCCAATCAGGGGCAAGCATATATTCTTATGTATTTCCTATCTAGGTATCCTCACCCCCACCCAATCAGGGGCCAGTAAACATCTTGACATATTTCCTGCCCGTGTTCCTCTCACCCACATGTGATCAGTCACATCTGGTGCGGTTGAGTCAAACAAACTTGTTTAGGGGAGTGAAAACATGTGGCTTACTATCCCATAAACAACAGCCTCTAGCTTTTCAGGAAGTGTGTGTCCTTGGGCAGCGTTTTTTGTTTTTGTTTTTGTTTGTTGTTGTTGTTTATTTCCTGGATCTCTCAGGATCAGTAATGAAAGCCTAAAACATAACATTAGGCCTCACACTTGTCCACAGATCCAGCCTGCTACGTCTCCGCAGAACACACCCTCTGGACTCCCATCAGAAACCATGAAGGGAGAAGCAGGGGGTCTCAACCTGTGGGCCACAACCCTTTTTGGTAAAGTTTCTTGGATTTAAAGGTGATCTTTATGGGGTGAAATTCTTAGCAGTGATGGATGTGATCTGATGTGATTGTGTTGGTCTTATCTACTATCCCATGTTCACACTGCTTGTCCTCATCCTTAATCTGAAACACTTGGAGATTCTGCACAGTCTGTAGTACATCATGTTGAGACCTGACTGTCAGAGCACGTGGATGCCGTGTCTGATCCTGTTCTAACTGATGCCTTATCTTTTCTATTTCCTCCCTGAGGACACATGAATTCCTTGTCTCATCTGCTCCAAAGCATCAGCAGGAGAAAAGCAGCTGTGACAGGGAGACAGAAAAGCTGCCATAAAATGTTTAATTTTACCCTTTAATAAAGAAGATGGAAGGCTTGGGTGTGTGAAGGAACACCCATCACTTTCATAACAATCACAGCCAACCTTGACGAACAAATATGGCAATCTGGTAAGATTTACGAGTGTTCTCTGATGGCTGTTAGCTATGTGCACCGATGGCTAATCACCAAGCCCTCTTCAGTAGTGACTCAGGGGTGCCACTGACTGAGGATCTAGCAGTACCAAGTCACACTTTGGTCTCTTTGTCTTTTCTCAGCACAGGAGACAGAATCCAGGGCCCCAGGCTCTGCAGCAACTATATCATGCATTAGAGTAAGTTTTGCATTGGCCAAAGCAGCCTGGGCAGCCTCAGGTTCGATGCAGGGTTGTCTATTCAACTAGTTCACCATAGTAAGAAATGCTGTAGGAAGGTTCCAGAATGATATGGTGTATATACTGAACTCACAGACTTGGTCTAGAACTGAAAAGAAAGCTGGGATTTCAGACTCAGCGGTGCCACAATCACAGCTCATTCCTGCCTGACTGTAAGCTGCTATGGGCAACATTCGGGCTGTCTTGTTATGCTCGGGCTGTAAGGTGAATGTGTTATAGATGATGCATGCCCTCTCTTTGGAAATTTAGCTCTGACAGAAATAATGTAAAGCACATAGGAACTCTGAATATGAAAGCCTAAATCATCATTATTATAATATGCAAGAGTTGGGGTAGCCTTATTGGCCACTCTGAGGAGGAATGAGCTCTTATTTACAAAAGAGGCTTAATGTAATAGGTAAGTAACAGCTTGTATACATAAATCCCAATTTAAAAGACACAGTGAGGTGCATATTACATGCAGTGACAAGGTTGCATTTTATAGGGACTACCTGTCTTCTGAAGGGGGAGGGCGCTGTGCTGGCATTGACTGAGAAGGCTGTCTTAAGCACTTAGACATTTCTAGATGCTGGAATATGATGTCCACTTTCTCCTTAAGTGTCTTAGCTTTCAATCATGGGCATACATTGTACAAGTAGAAGGATTAACAATTTGTCAGGGAGAAAAATAGCCCAAAGTCTCAACAATGTTTTCTCTTAACTTCTGTGGTGGTTTGAATGAGAATGGCCTCCTAGGCTCGTATATTTGGATACTTGGTCCTCAAAATTGTCAGTTTCAAAAGAAAATCTGGACAAATGGCTTAACTGTGGTGCCTATTAGCATAGCAAAGCACACGCCCCAGACTCCCTCGGCATCACACATTCCTGTGAGGAGTTCATGCTGCCATCTTGGATTTTCTCACCCTGTCCTCTTCCCTAAGCTTCTTCAGCTCACGGGCTTCCCTTTCCCCAGCCTCTCATTCCTATAGAACTTGTCCTTCTGGCCATGTGCTGCTCTCTTGCCTCCCCCTCCTCCCGTCCCTCTCTCTTTGTCCTCTCTTTTGTCTTCCTTTCTTCCTTTCTCCCTGCACCCTATGCTCTCATGGCCATACTCAACCTAGTACTTTCTCTTCCTGCTCTGGACTCTTCCAGATGCCTCTGGCTGCTCTCTCCTTTATATCTATAATTAAAACCTTCCCTTCAACCACACCTTGGAGCTTCACAATCTCACTTTACACAGGGAGGTGTGACCTGGAACTGTTGCTGTTTTCATCTTTCTCTGCCTGCTGCTAACAGACTAAGATATGAGCTCTTAGCAGTTCCATGCAATAGTGACGAAAACTGCATGATGTTGGTACAGTGACAAGCAGTAGATCAATGGAATAGAACTGAAGAGCCAGAAATGATCTCATATACCTATGGTCACTTGATCTTTGACAAAGGAGCTAAAACCATCCAGTAGAAAAAAGACAGCATTGTCATCAAATGGTGCTGGTTCAACTGGAAGTCAGCATGCAGAAGAATTCAAATTGATTCATCCTTATCTCCTTGTACGATGCTCAAGTCCAAGTAGATCAAGGACCTCCACATAATACCAGACACACTAAAAGTAATGTGAAAGAAAGTGGGAAAGACCCTCGAGTACATGGGCACTGGGGAAAACTTCCTGAACCAATAGCTTATGCTATAAGATTAAGAATTGACAAATGGGACCTCATAAAATTACAAAGTTTCTGTAAGGCAAAGGACACTGTCAATAGGACAAAATAGTAACCAACAAACTGGGAAAAGATCTTTACTAACCCTGCATCCAACAGAGGGCTAATATTTAATATATACAAAGAACTCAAGAAGTTAGACTCCAGAGAACCAAATAACCCTATTTGCTAAATAAAGCATTCTCAACTGAGGAATACTGAATGGCTGAGAATCTTCTAAAGAAATGTTCAACATCCTTAGTTACTAAGGAGATGCAAATCAAAACAACCCTGAGATTCCACCTTATACCAGTCAGAATGGCTAAGATCAAAAGCTCAGGTGATAGCAGATGCTGGCGAGGATGTGGAGAAAGAGGAACACTCCTCTGTTACTGGTGGGATTGCAAGCTGGTACAACCACTCTGGAAATCAGTTTGGCAATTCCTCAGGAAACTGGACATTGTACTACTGGAGGACCCAGCTATACCACTCTTGTTCATATACCCAGAGGATTCTCCAACATGTAATAAAGACACATGCTCCACTATGTTTGTAGCAGCCTTATTTATAATAGCCAGAAGCTGGAAAGAACCCAGATGTCCTTCAACAGAAGAATGGATATAGAAATGTGGTATATATAGACAATAGAGTACTATTCAGCTATTAAAAACTATGAATTCATGAAATTCATAGGCAAATGGATGGAACTAGAAAGTGTCATCCTGAGTGAGGTAACCCAATCACAAAAGAACACACATGATATGCCCTCACTGATAAGTGGATATTAGCCCAGAAGCTTTGAATACCCAAGATATAATTCACAGACCAAAGGAAGCTCAGAGTTTGATGACCTTGTTGGTCATCAAATGAAGCAGAGACCCTTGGTCCTGAGAAGGCTAGATGCCCCAGTATAGGGGAATGCCAGGACAGGGTAGAGGGAGTGGGTAGGTTGGTGAGTAGGGGGAGGGGGGATGGGATAGTGTGTTTTTGGAGGCGAAACCAGAAAAAGGGGATAATCTTTGAAATGTAAATAAATAAAATACCTAATAAAAAAAAAGAAATTGCACCATCAGGGCAAGACCTCATCCAGCTAATCTTGTAACCTGTAGAAAAAACTGGCCTAAGGAATTTTCTCCTCCTCCAAGTCAACAAGAAGCCAAGCCTGTTGCAAATGTGATTCAAAGGGTGTGGTGTCCACCACAAGTTGGTAGACAAACTTGACAGTGTAATTTAAGTGGTTCTGGTTTTAAAGTTATTATGAAGTAGACAAGAGTAAAAGAGTAAAAGTAAAAGCAGGATCTCCCTCCTGATTAAGGGAAGCCACTGAGGCCAGGGTGTAGCAGGGGAACCCATTATGTGAAAGCATAAAAGTAAAGACTGGATTGTGTTGGAGACCCCTGGGATATAAGAGGTCCAGAGCTGTGGATATCTGCCAAGGAGAGCTGTACAAAAGGACCTGAAGCAGATCAAGGATGAGGAGTCTGCTGCATGGACAAAGCCAGAACTGCAGAGCTGTGTAATCCCACTGGCCTCAGACATGGGGCAACAGGAAGTGGAGTTTTCCCTGGTACGTTTCAGTCGTGCTTTGGTTTGGTCCATTATCCTATGCTCTTACCCTTTGTAATGATAAGGTATATTCTGTACCATTCTATGTTGGAAATATGTAATTTGCATTTGATTTTACAGGAGGTGGTCAAGGCAATTATCAGATTGCCTTGAGGGAGCACTCCTTCACTTCTGGTAGGAGTGCAAACTTGTATAGCCATTTTGAAAGTCAAGATGACAATTTCTTAGAAAACTGGAAATTGATTTAAGATAAAGCTATATCACTCTTGGGCATATACTCAAAGGATACTCTATTCTATCACAAGGATCCTTGCTTAACTATGCTCATAGCAGCACCCAAAGAATGGATAAATTATGAAAAAGGTGGTTCATTTTCACAGTGGACTCAGTCATAAAAATCAACAACAGCATGAAGTTTTCAGGTGAATGGATGGAGCTAAAAAAAAAGAAAAAAATCATCCTGAGTGAGGTAAACCAGATCCAGAAATATATGCATATTTTTCCTGCTTGCAGAGTGCTCTGGGCCTGGAGATTAGCGGAATCGTCATCAAAGAGAATAGCTAGACTTCATCCAGCAACTGATGGTAGTAGATGCAAAGTACCATACCAGGGATCCAGGTAGTCTTGCTGAGGAGGGTAAAGGAAGGGTCAGAGGAACCAGAGGGGTGGTCAGGGACAATATGAGAACATGAGAATATGGCCCACAGAATCACATGACCAGGACTTGGGGCTCCCAGAGATTGGGAAAGCCTATGGTGATCTGACCTAGGTCCTCTGCATATACGTGATAGCTGAGTAGCTTGGTGTGCTTGTAAGAATCATAACAGTGGGAGTGGGGGCTGTCCTTGACTCTTTGGTCGGCTTGTGGGACCTTTTCCTCCCACAGGACAGAGTTGACCAGTCTTGGTGTGTTGGTTTGTGACTGGTCTTATTGGAGCTTCTTATTTGGTATGTGGTTGTTGTCTGTTGTCCCTGGAAGCTCAGCTCTTTTCTGAGGGGAGGTGGAAGTAGGGGAAATACAGGGGAAAGGAAAGGTGGAAGAGACTGTGGAGAGAGAAGGGAGGGGAAACTGGAGTCGGAATGTAACACATGAGAGAAAATAATAATAATAATAATAATAATGGCAAAAGGTTATAGTTTAAACATTCTATGGCTACTTGGATTTTCAGCTCATAGCGTTGCCTATTTTTAAATCTTGGTTGTCCAGGAATGCATATTTTATATAGTCATTTTAATACAAAAAGGGAAGAGATTGAGTCTCAGAAGAGATGTTGGACTTGGGACTTTTACATGGTATTGAGACTGAAAGACCACAGGGACTTTTGAAGTTGGAGTAAATACATTTTGCATAATGATAAGACCACAAGACTGTGGGCACCAGTGTGGAAAACGGAGTGGAATGTGTTGGTTCGAATGTGATCAACCAGCACAGGCTCACATGTCTGAATACTTGTCTCCAGTTGGTTGACTTGCTTGGGAAGAATTTAGAAGGTGTGGCCTTGTCAAAGGAAGTGTGTTATTGGTGGTGGGCTTTGAAGTATTAAAAGACCTGTACCATTTCCAGTGTCTCTGTCTCTGCCTCCTACTGATGGATCAATGTGTGAGCTCTCAGCCATCCCTGGTACCATGCTTTTGCTCCACCATCGTGGACTCTAACCCTCTGAAACTGTAGTCCCAATCACATCCTTTCTTTCGCGGTTCTTTCAGTCATAGTGTTTTGTCACCGCAGTAGGAGAGGCAACTTCTATTTCTTCTTCTTGCAGAATTCATCATTACTATCCATCCATTTTCATTCATTCATTATATTAATTTTTGAGATAAAATTCTGGGCCTTGGTTTCTCTATTCTTCTCATTCAGCTCACAGACCTGCAGGGAGAGTCTTAGAGTGTGAGGGATTCCCTGGGCTCTGGAATTTTAGGCTGCAGTGCCATCTTTGGGACACAGGTGTCCTGACTTGATGCACAATTGTAACCTGGTGCTATGAATAGCAGTCATCAGCCAGTCAGTGATCCTGAGGGCTGGGTGCAGATAGAACCCCAGTAATTTCCTTTCTGCTTTTTTTTTTTAAATCAAAACTTCCTTGTTGGACTCATGTGCTTTGTGCTACAGCAGATAGCAGAAGGGATTTCAAACTTTCTGTTCTCCATTAAGTATTCTAGCAATTATTTTTATTTATCTTCAAATTTTTATTAGCATGCATAAATTATATAAGATAATACATCATGAAACATTTTAATACAATTCTTAATGTATCTTGATTGCATTCAGTTCCCCAATTATCCTCTACTGTCACCTGTTTCTTGCCATGCAGTCACCTTATTAGGTCACTTATATGGTTTAAAATAGGCAAATTACTTTGAGTTTGGCTGACTTTCCTTAATATGATGAAACCAAGCTGTATTCTTTTTTTTTTATTTCTGAATATGACATTACTTTGTTCTTCAAGACTAAATAATACCCGCTGAGTCTAAATAAAAGCTTTTCCTTATCTTCTCATCTGTTGCTGGGCACATAAGTTGATTCCATCCTAGAACCATTGTGGATACTGCTATAATAAACATGTGTGTGCCGGTATATCTGTTTTATGTTGGTTTTGACTCCTTCAGCTAAGGACGAAGAGTAGTATAGCTGGATCACGTGGTTGGTCTATTCTTACCTCTTTGGTGAATTTCTACACAGATGTTTATTGTGGCTACGTCAGATGTTTACCAAGGGTGTGGAAGGATTCTTTCCCAGCATTTTTTTTCAGCAGCTATAATTTCAGATTAATACAGTTTTTTATTTTTTATTTTTTTTTAAAGACAATGTCTCATGTAGAAGGGCCTCAAATTTACTCTTTAGTCAAGGATGACTTTGAATTTCTGACCACCTTGCTTCCACCTTCTGAATAGCAGTTACAGGTGTGCAACTGGTTTCATGCAGTGCTGGATATTGAACCCAGGGCTGCTTTTGAGCATGCTAAGCGAACACTCTATCAACCCAGCTGCATCCCAAGCCTTCCTTGTGGTCTAACCCCATCATGTATTCATCAGTCTTAGCAACCACTTCTGCTTCAGAGGACCTGTCTCGTCTGTATCTGAACCTTTCCAGCTTCTCCATCTTTCTCCTGCTGTGTTTATTGTCGAGTGCCTTTTCTGTTCTTCCTTTGGCTGTTTGTTGTTCATCCCCATTACAACTTGAATCTAAAAGTACCCCTGAAAGCTCTTGTGTTAAAGGCTTAGTTTCTACTCTGGACTCTTGAAAACTGGTTACTGAGGTTATAACGTATCAGTGTACTTATCCATGATGGATGCGTAGCTGAACGGACATTAGTGGAGCCCACTGGAGTAAGCCTTTCTCTAGGATATGCCCCTGAAGAACATGTCCTGTATATAGACTCTTCTGCTTCTCTGACCACTGTGACTGAGCTGAGTGACTCTGGTGTGCTCAACAATAAGGTCTTCTTTACCACAAAGTCACGTGACTATGAGTCAAAGCCAATCTTTTCTTCTTTTAAGTTGCTTGTGACAGGTGTTATGTTGCTATGCTGAAAAACTGACTAACACACTTTCAACTAGCGTCAAAGGTCTTTGTGTCTTTTTCAGGTACACTTAGCTGGATACGACTGGATTCAAATTCTTTATTTCCTCCTGAATCTGACAGTGAGAGCCTGCCTGATGTCTACCCCAATTTATTTTTCTATCTTTAGCGATTTGTTCACAGACAAATAAGGAAAATATAAACAAACAAAAGGTAATTCCAACCAAACACCACAGAAACCATATGATTATGGGATTTCTTATTGTCACAGTGCCTTCATATAGCATTTTTATTTTTCTTAATCTAAAATAGAAATTCTATTTTTCTAATCCACAAAAAGAAAATTATGAGATTTAATGAGGAAAAACTCTGAGAACCAGTTAGCATAGTATGAGACACATGATAGCAAATTCTTGGTTTTGTTACTCTTTGCTTTTTATAATTTAACTTCCACCTAGTTTCTATCTTTCTCACGCCTGGTGGCTCACACCTCACTGATACCAAAGTCCCCACCCAGGCAGTACGTTCCCCTTAAACTCATAATGAAGTTGTCCTAGTCAATATGTATTTGATGCCTGCCCTGCGGCCTTTGTCCTAACACTCACAATGACTCACCACAGACACACACTGCTTCCCAGTCAAACACACACTCAGCATCTCTCTCACCTAGAAATCAGTCACCTGGCTACTCACAGGGAAGCCCAGCCTATAGATTTCTAACCAAACTATATATATATATTTTTTTTAAAAAAACTTTTTATTTTAAAAATATCTAGTTTTAAATTTTTGTGTATGCATGAGTGTCTGTGTGTGGGCATATGCACATGAGTTCATTGTCTATGAAGACTAGAAGAGATCCTCAGATCCCCTGGAGCCGAGGTTGCAGGCTAGCTGCTGGAGATGGGTCCTGGGCACTGGAACTGCCTTCTCTGGGAGGGCAACAGGCACTCTTAACCATTGTCCAGCCCACAGCAACCTTTCCAGATTCCTGGGTTTATGTCTTATGGCAATAGCAACATGTACAGATAGCCTTTGATGTTTCGTTCATTAGCTTCAGTCACGTAATTTGTTAGCATTTCCAAGTCACCTGTTATAATTTGGACATAAAATGTCCCCTGTGTGTTTGTTGTGCTTCAGATTCAGGAGAGAAAAAAAAAACACATGTCCCCTCATGTGTTTGAATAGCTGGTGCCTCGCTTGCAGAACTCTTTGGGGATGTTGTGGAAACTTCAGGAGGTACAATCTAGCAGGAAGTGGTTTTCTGGGATACAGGCAGAGGGGCTTGAGAGATACAGCCTGGCACCACTGTTTAGAATGATATAGTCTTTGGTTAAGTTTGTATACAAACACAATGAGTGTAGATCATATCTACTTTGCATCATTCTGCCAGCTCCTTCCAGTTTCCTCCTGACATCCTCCTCCCAATTTCACGTCTCCTCTTCCTCCTTCTTTTATAACCCATGGAACACATATATGCATGAGTGTAGGGGCCATGCACTGGAGCAACCTCCCAGGGGCGGCACCATTGAAGACAACTGGCTCCCTCCACTCCCTACAGCCATCACCTGCCAGAGCTCATCAATCAGGGTAGGGTCTGCTCTACCTTATTCATGATGCCCTGTTGAGTTGCTTGATCTGGAACAGATAATCGAATTTTAATGTGTTGGAGGAGTTCTGCATCTCTGACTTGCTTTTTTTTTTTTTTTTTTTTTTGCTCATATTTATTTCATTTAAACTCCTTATTTATTTATTTATTTATTTAAACTCCTTTAAAAAGAATTAGAAGTTATTCATAGCTCTATTTCAGTATTCTTTTGGCAAAAAAGTCAGTTTCTCCTGAAATGTTCTCAGCTTTGTGAGCTATGGTTTGCATCTTCTTGCTAAGGGTGACTCTGCTCTACTCTCGGGGAAGGTCACTCCATGGGGCACCCTCTAGAGGCAGCACTGGTGAACTGCAGCTGCTTGCTCTTAGGGTGAATTAGACTGCATGCTGTGTACTAGACAGACACACTGGAGATACAGAAGACCAGAGAAGTCTTGTCTCTGTTTTCTATGAGCACACAGGTAATATACATAGGAGAGGCAGTGTGTTCAGAAGAGCCAGCTAAGAAGAGGACAGGGGAATGGTGTTGACATAATTTACAATTAAAATGGCCGCCTATGCGATAATTTTGTAATTTCTATTTTGATTCAGATTTTAATTTTGTTTTTGTCTTTGGGTATATTTTGTAGTTCCGGCTCATACATCTTGTTAGGCAAAATTCTACATGTCATCCCCATATTTTATCATGTTTATGGAACCTCACTCAATTGACAATGAAGTTATTCTTAGTCTACTGCAGAAATAATAGTGGTAATTTTGTTTCATTTTCAACAGGGGATGTGAACAGAAGTACCTAACTGTAATTTCAATGTCTACAGCAATTTCTGATGTTTATTCAATTGGTTTGTTCTCTTGTACTGGGCATTCATAAGCAAAACAGTCATTCTTTTTTTTTTAAACAATGCTTAGAATAAATCATTTTATTTTATTTTTTTAAATATTTTTTTATTGAATATATTCTTCATTTGCATTTCAAATGCTAAAACCTTTCTCAGTTCCCCCTCCCTGAAAACCCCCAACCCCTCCCACCCCCTGCCTCCAAGTATATGCCCTTTCTCCTGCCCCACTCCCATCTACCCCACCCTCAATTTCCCTATGCTGGGGCATCTATTGAGCCTTCACAGGACCAAGGACCTCTCCTCCCACTAATGCCCGACAAGGCATTCCTCTGCCAAAGGGCTGGAACCATGTGTACCCCTTGGTTGATGGCTTAGCACCTGGGAGTCCTGGGGTGTCTGGGTGGCCAACATCATCGTTTTTCCCATGGGGCTGCAAACCCCTTCAGCTCCTCCAGTCTGCCCTCCAACTCCTCCATTGGGAACCCCATGCTCAGTCCAATGGTTGCCTGCTAGCATCTGCCTCTGTATCTGTAAGGCTCCAGCTAGGCCCTTCCTGAGACAACCACAACAGGCTCCTTTCGGTATGCATTTCTTGTCATCTATAGTAGTGTCAGGGTTTGGTGACTGTTTATAGGATGAATCCCCAGGCAGGGAAGTCTCTGGGTGGCCTTTTCTTCAATCTCTGCTCCATACTTTGTCTCCATAATTGCTCCTGTAAGTATTTTGTTCCCCTTTTCAGAGGAACCAAATCACCCACACTTCAGTCTTCCTTCTTCTTGAGCTTCCTGTGGTCCAAAACAGTGATTCTATTGATGTTGATTATTCAGAATTGAAAATGAACCCGTGAATGGAACATGTGAGGATAAAGAGAAGCACTGCCGACTGATACAACAGGAAAGATTGTCAGGATAAGCGCGTCTGCATTCATGCATGAAATGTTCCGCCCACCAAGAGTCAAATGAAGCACCTTCATTCTCAGCACATGTGCTTTTATTGGAGAAATATATGAAACGTCATCATATTTAGTACTATGCTGAAAATATTTAGTCCCAAAGAGATTTTTTAAAAATTGAATGGCTTAACCATTTTTTAAAAAGATTTTATTTATTTACTATACATATATGTAGCTGTCTTCAGACATCAGAAGAGGGCATCGGATCCCTTTACAGATAGTTGTTGAGCCACCATGTGATTGCTGGGAATTGAACTCAGGACTTCTGGAAGAGCAGTCAGTGCTGTTAACTGCTGAGCCATCTCTCCAGCCCCCCCCCCCCCCCCCCAAGAAAAATAATTGAAATAGCAATTTTTGAAATTTTTTTTTTTTTTTGGATTTGGTTTTTTCAAAACAGGGTTTCTCTGTATAGCCCTGGCTGTCCTGGAACTCACTTTGTAGACCAGGCTGGCCTCGAACTCAGAAATCTGCCTGTCTCTGCCTCCCAGAGTGCTGGGATTACAGGCGTGTACCACCACTGGCCGGCTTGAATAAATTTATAAACACTGTCATATCCTAAATTCTTTCTCTACACCCAAAGCTTTTCCAAGAGATTCTGTTTATTCATTAATATATGCTATTATGCTTACTTATCAAAATTTATTGCCTAGGGTTTCAGTTTTTCTAAAATCAGCCTTTAATGTAAATGTCATTTCAAGTTTACTTCCCAACCAAATAGTACAACTTTTGATTTTTCCCTTTTATTTGTCTGAGATCTTCAAAAATAAGCCAATTTCAGAAACTTGGGTTGTGTTTGATAGGACTTGACCACCTCAGCATGTTAAAAGGCTTCTTGCTGACTGCTAGTGCAGAAAGGGAAAGTGAAATGTGGTTGCTCTTGAATCCACGGACAGTGCCCACAGAGGAGGGACCCAGAGTGGCGTGAATTGCCTCTTTTGGAAGCACAGTGATAAATGGGAAAGAAGAAGACATTCACAGAGATGTTTCCTTCTCTTCTTAGGATTGGGTCTATTTTATTCTTCATTTCTCAAAACTCAGAGCTGAATGAAAAAAGGAATTAAAAAGGAGAACATCATTGCTTCTAGGTATGGTGGAGGGGAAAGTTTATTGTAGATAAAAGGGCATAGCCAGAGGAGGGACATCTGAGAGAGTTCAGACCGGACATAGCCAGAGGTGGGACATCTGAGAGTTCAGACAGGACATGATCGGCAGACCAAGCCAGAACACTTGAGGGGGTCGGGGAGCAGGAGACCAAGAGGCCAAAAGTGCAAAAGAAGTAAAAAGGACCAGCATTGTAAAAATTGGTGGATTGCATCCAACCTTTGGAAGGACAGCAGGGGAAAGGATCTGCTTTGATATGTTAAATAGACAGGCACCTCAGGGATTTGTCCCGGGTTTGAGACCTAACAAAAGTGTTTTAAGTTTTGACTGACTGGTGTTCTAGTGATTCACTGGCTCTTTACTGATCTCTAGAATCAGTGGCTCAGTGGTTCATAAACCGTAAGAGAGAAATGTCTATGTCAGGATATGTCTCAAAATTGGGTGCCTGAGAGCCACTGTGCGTTCAGCCAATGCCCAGGTATTGTTTATGAGATGACTTTGGAAGCATAACTGCTCGACTTTTCTATGGATCTCACCAAATTATAAAGAAGAGAAATGTAGCTGAATCTCTGATGGGAATAAGTAAACATGTCCATCACAGTATGTGATATTTGAAAACTGTTACAGAATAGTCTGGGTACACAATTACCTACTGATAGGCAAAGAGTCATGAAGTCAGCTTTTTAAGAGACTTCTTTTTCTGTTCTAATTCACAAACAGCACAGTTCACACAATACATGAGATTGGATTTTCTCCGTTCTTCTCAGGGCAACTTTCAGGAACTGGTTCTCTCCTTCCACCGCATGGGTTCTGGAGATCAGACGGCTCCTCAGGTTTTCTGGCAAGCACTTCCCCTCCTGAGCCATCCCACCAACCCTGACCAGAACACTGACCAGAGGGGTGGAACAAGGGTTCAAGGTTTTGGACCAAAACTCACATGCTATGGCTACTTTATCTCTCTATTTCTTTTCTATACAAAATCAAACCAAAGCCTGTGGCAGAGACCTCCAATGCAAAAGCTTTTAAATAAGGGAACAGCAAAAACAATAACAAACACACACACACACACAAAAAAAAAAACCCAAAACCAAAAATCAAAACAAAACAACAACAAAAAAAAAAACAAAACAAAAAACTCTCACTATTTCCTTCTAAAAGGAATCAGCCCTGAAAAGATATTTATTTCATTTACATTGTCTTTCCAGTCATATTACAGTTTGTACTGAATAGTTTACATATTTTACAGAATTACCTAGCTTCTGTTTCTCGAGCCTGAGGTATGCCTACTGAAAACAGGGAGTCGGTGTTGCTCTTTGCATTGCATTCGCTCGGTGTCACACGCAGGATCAGCAAGAGAAGCAAGCTCTGTAACGGCCTCCAGCTGCTCTCTCACTATTCTTGGACACATTCAGAGTCATACCTTCATGTCTTCTTTTTACATCTAGAAATGAGCGTGAAGCTTGAGGCGGGCATGGCTGTCCTCTTTCCTTCCATATCCATAAAGCTAAGACCAGTGCTCAAAACCTGGCAGTTTCCAAGTAAATATTGTTTAAAAATATAATAATTATATATGTGTATCTGGAAAACTTCTGGTGGCCAAGTGAAGCCTCCTTGACTCAGACCAAGGAGACTGATTAAACAATGTTATATTTTTTGACATAAGTAGCAAAAGTAATAAAAAATTCCTTGTAATAGGAAAAATACTAATACATCTTCCAAGATATGTTTCTTTTTGTGATTTTAAATTAATATAAATCAATAAAGTACAATTACATATATTTCTGGATATATGTATGCATTTATCCTTTTGAGTAAGGATTTTTAGTTAATAAACCTCTTTTTCCTTCTCTTCCCCTCTCCCTTTTTACATCCCTTTCTCTTGCTCTTTCTTCTTTCCTTCTTTCCTTTCTTCCTTCCTTCCTTCCTTTCTTTCTTTCTCTCCTTCTTTCCTTCCCTCCCTCCCCCCACCTCTCTCTCTCTCTCTCTCTCTCTCTCTCTCCTAGATTTGTTTTATGTGTCTGAGTGTTTTTTTTTTATGATTTATTTATTTATTGTATGTAAGTACTCTGTCGCTGTCTTCAGACACTCCAGAACTGGGCATCAGATCCCTGGTTGTGAGCCACCATGTGGTTGCTGGGATTTGAACTCAGAACCTCTGATGGAACAGTCAGTGCTCTTAACCACTAAGCCATCTCTCCAGCCCAGGTCTGAGTGTTTTGACTGCATGTATGTATGCATACTATGTTTATGCTTGGTGCCCAATGGGGCTGTAAGAGCTCATCAGATCCCCTAGAATTGGAGTTACAAATTGTTGTGAGCTACAGTGTGGACGCCAGGAAAGGAACCTGGGTCCTCTGCAGAAGCAGTAATTACTCTTGTCACTCAGCCGTCTCTATAGCCCCCAGCTCTTTCTCATATAAGGCATGCCTAGTGTTATAATAACAATTAATGTTGCGTGTTTTGAAAAACTCTTTGAAAACATAATTCCTATGAACCGACAAATGTGCCACCTTCCAGAAATTTGCATTTCATTTGTTTCAATTATTTTTTTCTGGCACTGGGGATTGAACCTAGGGCTTCAGGTATGCTGGCCAAATAGTACCATTGGGCTACACCTGAAGTCCTGAAGTAATTGATTATTCTTTTTTTTTTTTTTAAACAGGGTTTCATTATATAGCTTTAACCTGAATTTAAAAAAATGATCAAAATTTTTCTCTAAAGAAAAATATGGGTAGAAGATACAGATAAAAGTTCATTTGCAACTTTTGTGTGCTACATCTTTCCCAGGTTGTTGATTCAGGCTGGGGACTTGGCACCATAACTTGTGTGCTACTTGGTAGACAGCACCTAAATGGTACAAGACCTTTAATTTTACGGTGTATTTTTTGGCCCATTATTGAGAAACAGAAAAAATTAAAAAGAGGCTTATCTAAAGCATGAAGTCATATTTATCCTCCCAAAGGTGTCATCATAGAACCCCATTGAACTTAGAATGTGTGTATGTTTGCTGAGTGTTGACTACAGCACACCATATGTCTTTGATGGGATGTTGGTGGGCATTAGAAGAATACGGAGTCTCCACAGAAGACTTACTGTCGGGAGTAGTGTATGTTGCTGTATCTGGTTACTCGGTGCTGAGACGCCATTGGGGAGGTGGAGCCTGTGGTTTGGCTTATGTGAATGTCTGGGCTCATCATTTGTGTCACTTGAATTTCTGGCCCTACCAAAATACCACCACTCATCACTGGTCCTACACACGCATCGCTCATGTTACCGTTGCCCATGTCAGGCATGCCAGGGCTAGCAACCACTCTCTCGGCATAGTATACATTGTGTGTGTTGGCTATCTCGGCAGGCACACAAATGTTCCCTTGAACATCATAGACAGGTGCCATTACGGTTTCGGTCACAACTACGTTGGGCGGAAGCTGAGAGTCAAAAACAATCGTTGTGGGTTGTACACATGGGTCAGAAGTAGTGTAGGTCTCAGTCACTATGATGTCCCCGTGAATCATGGGTTCAGAGGCTGCTGCCATTTCTGCTTGGAATTCAGCCTCTGAGAGAGTCATTCCTGAAGATTCATTGACAAAGTAATTAGGCCCCAGCAGAGGGAGGTCAGTGGAGATGGGTATACAGGCCTGGTGTGAAGGGAATGGCTCAATCTCTGTGTCCAAGCAGATTTCAGCCAGAGTCCTGAACTTTGGATCTAAGGTCTCCATATAGCTTTCATCTAAGTCATCCACAATCCAACTGCAGCAGCCAATGGAGCCCACGGGTGACCCAGCTCCTTCGTGGTCATAAATGAGCAGGCAGTCATTGGCTGGTCGGCCTTCGTCTTCATCTGCATATGCATAGGCTTTCTAAGATGGGAGGAAAGACAGGAAATTAGAGGCTTCAGAGACTTCTGACCTAGAGATTTTTGTGGACTAAGTTAAGAAATAAAGTAATACTTTGTTGTATTACTAAATTATTGTGTTTTTAAATAGTGCTAATTGTGTGAGTTAATGGGGTATAGGAACATGTGTTTCCCCAATTTGAAAAGTAATAAATGATAACATATTTCCTTGTATTTTGAATCAGATAATATTCAATTCTTTTGGGTTTATGATTTTTTGATTCTGAGATCACTTAGAAATAAAGTGTGTTTAGTTATGTTCAAAATATTTATTTAAAAACTTTTTTTACACTTATGCATTTATTTACTTGTGTGCATGTGTGCGGTTAGGTGTGCACTGTAGACCTCATATGGAGGTCAGTGACAACTTTCAGGTTGGTTTTTCCTACTAATGAGCAGATCCTTGAACTCAGGTTGTTGGACTTGACATAAAGCTAAACATGCTGGGTCATCTGGTTAGTCTCCAAATATTTCTGTAATGAGATACATTAGACCAGTTTCATACGTAAAACTGAAAATTCTCTGACAGTCAAGAGACTTTCCTCAGAATGTCCTTGAAGATCTGTGTGGCTTTAGCTATTCAAAGATGATGGCAGAAATAAGTGTAAACATGGAAAGATCTGAAAGACGAGTCCCTGTGATGTTTTACAAATTACTATTATGGAGACAGTCTCACTGTGGAGCAGGCTTCAAACTCACACTCCTCCTGTCTCAAGCTTCCAAAGGTGGGATTATAGGCTTGTACATGCCTTGCTTCAAATTCTTTTTCAAAATTGACTTTAAAGACTAAACTCTTAGCAGGAGCCCAGAGTGGGCTCACCCAGACAGAGAAGAGCAGAAAGTGGATATCTTTGCTTAGACCAGGGCTGGAAGCAGAGACCTGCCAGCTCTCCCTTCCTGTCTTGGCCCATGAAGGGTTCCACACATTTTTTTCCAACCTCAACCTCAACATATTTTCTCTTTAAAAATTTATTTTTATTGTTAGATAATTTCATATATGCATGTAATGTGCTTTGATCAACTAGCCCTCATTCCCTCCTCCCCAGTCCTCCTCTTTTCCCTCCTCCCCAATACCCCCTTCTTCCTCCTCTACCACTTTTCTCTCTCAGCTTCCTGTGTCTGCTCAGTGCTGCCTGCATGTGCAGGGCCGGAGGACCATCTGCTGGAGCAAACCGACTCCCTCCCATAGTGGCCATCAATTGCCAATACTCTTCAGCTAAGGGTGACATTTCACAACTCTCTGTCCCATCCATGACTTTGTTTTTTGGCTTGATGTTTTTTTTTTTTTTTTTTAACATATATGGAATTACAGATGTGTGTCACCATGCATGTCTTTCCACGGGATCTTAAGGGTTTGCAGGGTGTCACTTGATTATATCCTGACCTTTTTACATTATAAAATAACTAAAAGGAAGGGAGGAAAGGAGAGAGAGGGGGCGGAGGAAGGGGGAAGGAGGGAAGAACACACACACACACACACACACACACACACACACACACAGAGAGAGAGAGAGAGAGAGAGAGAGAGAGAGATGGTTTGTATATGTTCATCTCAAGGAATGCCAGTATTGGAAGGTGTGGTCATGTTGGAGTAGGTGTGGCCTTGTTGGAATAGGTATGTCACTGTGGGTGTGGGCTATAAGACCCTCATCCTAGCTGCCTGGAAATGAGTACTCTGCTAGCAGCCTTCAGATGAAGATGTAGAACTCTCAGCTCCTCCTGCACTGAGCCTGCCTGGACGCTGCCATGTTCCCACCTTGATGATACTGGATTGAACTTCTGAACCCATAAGCCAGCCCCAATTAAATGGTGTCCTTTATAAGACTTGCCTTGGCCATGCTGTCTGCTCACAGCAGTAAAACCCAAAGACAGAGTGGTTGCATGCTCAAGTCCCAAGCAGTTGTAGAATATAGTCTCAAAGTGAGTCACATCTTTGGTCCTGCATTTGCTGCCTTTCCGTGCTCTGCACTCCACACTCCCCACCAGAACTGAGTGAGCGTGTATGATGACATCAAGACCAACTCACTGACCCTTCATAGTCTGGATGGCCCTCAGATACTCCCTCAGTTTCTTGCATGGAAAACCAGGTAGTGGCGGGAGTGAAAGGTCTTTGGTACATAGTATATATATTACAGTACATTTAGTATATAGTTATGATTCTTGGAATGATTTAAGAATATTTCTTAAATACATATAATTTGAGCCTACTTGTTGACTAAGCTAATTAGTAGTGTTTATTCATTACTAAATAATTGATATTAGTCACATGTTTCAAAATAATATTTTAACTGCTACTTTTTTTTTTTACTAATTTGCCTTCATTACTCTCTCTAATCTTCCGCACTGCCTCTGAACCGCCTTTTCTTCCTCTTTAGTTTCCTTGCTGCTTTCATGACTTTAAACTTTTTCTTTTAAATGTGCTGAGTTGGGGTTGCTTGCCTAAACACAGGTAAGCGGGGGAGTGGCTGGGGCATGAGCGTCTCATTAGTGAGTCCATAACTGAAGAAAATGTCCATGCCCACCTTGGCTAGCAACCAATGACTGCCAATAGCTCAGCACATGGGGCGGGGCCTCGTGGGCACCTCCCTGTCCATGACGGAATGTTGAACAGACTGGCCTGGTGTGGTTACAGCATGCTCAGACTGTTTTTTTTTTTTTTTTTCCCAAAGAGCAATGGTGAAATTTATGTACCAGCGTTTGAGGAATGAATCTAATGGACACAGAGAAAAATGTATTGCTGATGAAACAAAATAAAGGTTTTTAATATGAGGAATTATATCTTATTTTTGTATCTATGGGTATTTTTGCCTATATGTATATTTGTGCACCATGTGTACTTGTGGGGCTAGAAGATGGTATTGGATTCCCTGGATCTGGAGTTATTGATGGTTATGAGTCACCACGTGAGTGCTGGGAATTGAACCCAGATCCTTGAAGAGCATTCAGTGCTCTTAATAGCTAATATATCCTTTTAGTCTAAACTTATTTAGTGTTTATGGCACTAATAAATAAGCACAGTATATTGGAACATTTGTTTGGCATGCTAACAGAACCTTGACACCTTTTTCCTTGGGACACAAAAGTTTGGGCACTAGACTGAGAAAAGAGTACCTAGATCCTAGTTTCTTCTCTGTCAGCTTTCATCTATCACCAAGTTGTGGTAATGCATTGTTCACTTTTAAATGCTTTGTTCCTAGCCCTGTCATAATAATAATACTAATGATAACAAATAACTACCATCATCATCATCATCATCACCATCATCATCATCATCATTCTGAGACAGGCTCTCATATCCATCCCATCTGTCCATCATAGTTCTAAGCCATCCCAGGATGACTATGCAGCTGAGGATGGCCTCAAACTTCTGATCCTCCTGCCTCTATCTCCCAAGTGTAGGGATTACAGGTAGGTGATGCCAAGTGTGGTATATGATAGGTACTGAACCCAGGGCCTTGTGCATGCTAGGCCAGTGCTTTACCAACTGAGCCACATCGTTGCCCTGTCCTGTCTTTCCTCTTTTCATTGGATCTACCTGGAGAACAAGAATGGTGCCCTAAGGACATGAATAAAGTTTTGATTATTTATCAGCATCCATTTGCTCTGTTGTTACTATGGGAACCAAAAGGGGACAATCAGAGGAAAACAGAAGAGAAGATGTTGAGAAAAGGGAAGCAGAGGATGATGACAGATGTTGGTTTTTTCATAGTGAAATGTGAAATACTGTTGTATTTTGGCTTTATGTTTTTTAAGAACTGAAAAAAATATTAACATTTTTATATGAGATTGGAATAGGGTTAAAAGCAGCCAAATATATTTCCACCCCTACAGCTATTCTTTCCAAGTCTGTGTATGTGAGGTAAGAGATAAGGCTTACCTCGGAGAAATAGCTGTCCAGGAAGGCCATGTTCATGCCGGTGTCTTGGTATTCCCGGAGAGTCCCTATAGTTGAACTCCTCTTCCTCAGGGTCCCTGTTGCTCCTCCAGCTACCACGCCTGCGGCTGTCCCAACACCTGTATTGAGCTCCACTCCTGACACGCCCCCTTCCACTGTTCCTCCACCAGCATAAGTATTGGTGTAGATTTCTGGAAAGACAGGGTGTTTCCATGACAGTGCTCAAATTACCTGGCTTACACACACAGAACACTGTCAGCCCCTCCTCCACCACCAACACAACACAGAAATGGTTTTAGAAAGCTGGGCAATGAGCCACTGTGATCACAAATTGAGTTTTCTGACTTGACCAAAGTTAAGTGTTACAGAAGGAGACAGCTATAGGACAGGACTCACAACCTCTGCCTGGATATTTAAAGATACAGAATGTAGAGGTAGGCACTGGGTCTGTTCAGGCACAGCAATCTCTATGCCCTAGTCCCCAGTCCCCTTAATGGGGTGCAGCCTATCCCCATGACTCCAGCAAGGACCAGGCTGTTCTGCAGCTAGATCTCCAGTCCTCATTTGCATGAGCACCGGAGAGCTGGCTCACTCGGAACCATGCACGCTCTGTATGGAAAGTACCAGGCTTTGGGTACTGAGGAGTCATCACCGGAAACTCTTGAGTCTGCTCTAGAACTGGACAACCCCAGCTTAGACCAGCAATTCCCAGTTGTGAAGAACTGTTAACTTTTCTGTGCTGTGTGGGGCTGGTTAAGTTAGCAGAGTCTGACACTGGTGTGGGAAAGGTACATGCGAATTTAAAGAGTTCTTCAGCTCAATGCTCCAAGAACACATTTGCTGTTTTTCTTTTCTTACATTTTTTGCAAATAACTTTCTAACTTTTGTTATAGATATTCATTACAATAACTAGGCACTACTCTAATTATGTACATTGTAGCACACAGTAAAATCCACCATCCATCCATCCATCCACACATCCATCCATCCACCCATCTACCCATCCATCCACACATCCATCCATCCATCCATCCATCCATCCATCCATCCACCCACCCACCCATCCATCCATCCACACGTCCGTCCATCCATCCATCCACCCATCCACACATCCATCCACCCATCCATCTACACATCGACCCATCTATCCATCCATCCATCCATCCATCCATCCATCCATCCATCCACCCATCCATCCATCCACACATTCATCCACCCATCTACCCATCCATCCACATTTCATCCATCCACCCATCCACCCATCCATCCATCCATCCACTCATCCATCCATCCACACATCCATCCATCCATTCACCCATCCACCCATCCATCCACCCATCCATCCACCCATCCTTCCACACATCCACCCATCTATCCATCTATCCATCCATCCACACATCCATCCACACATCCATCCATCCATTCACCCATCCACACATCCATCCATCCACACATCCATCCATCCATTCACCCATCCACACATCCATCCATACATCAATCCATCCACCCACACATCCACCCGTCCATCCACATATCCACCCATCCATCCACATATCCACCCATCCATCCACATATCCACCCATCCATTCAAACATCCATCCAAACATCCATCCAAACATCCATCCAAACATCCATCCAAACATCCATCCATCCATCCATCCATCCATCCTACCTAACACTTGCATGGTCATATATTCTATATAACATATATGTTGTTAAAAAACTTTGCATCAATGCTGTATAAAGATTTTTCTAAATATATTATATAAAATTACAATTACAACATTGATCACATAAGTGTCATGTAGCCTTCATTTCAAGGAGAAGGACTACATCCAGGGAGGTGGGGCGTTCCAGGAACTTCTTACTAATAAGTGGCAGAGCTAGAAACAAAATCCCAATTATGGTTTCAGAATGTGTCTGTTAAATTGTTTAGTTATACTTTGCTTGGCTGTAATTTCAGATAGAAAAATTGAGTGCCACCTCAGTCATGTCACTTACACTCTGAATGCATTCTCATGCAATGACATTCACACATATGCTAATTTAGAAGGTATGTTAACTTGAGATTGTTTGAAAGAATACTTTTGTAAACCTTAGAAAGGGAAAGAGAATTGGGTGTCAACTGACCGGAGGAATCAATGCGATCTTGGGTATTAGAGGCTGTCATGGGTACACATATATTTGATACATCCTGAAAGAAAAGAGATTTCAAAATAAATGTTTCACATTCTTCCCTTAAAAGCTGAGACTTATTTACTTTGCCTTGCATGGGATTGTCAAGGCTGGCTGAAACCACACACTTCCGAGGAGAGCTGTGGTCCACTCACCCTGTCTTCTGGATGAGCCCCCTCTATTCTCCAGGGCTGCATCACTCCTTCACCTCCTTCAGGCACAGGGGCAAACCGTGTCCCAAGACCTTCTGGCTGTCTTCGCTTGCAGCAACACATGAGCAGTAAAAGAGGTGACACTGTCCAAGAAAGTGATGAGAGTTAATCTCAGCTGCCCAGGTTAGAAAGTCACTTTTTTGAATTACCATAATTGGAACCAAAGGGATGAATACAGAGGCAAAAATGTATCAGATACCTCCTCCCCAGAGAATAAAGTATCACATGTGACCATCCATCTATATAAACACACACACCAAACCACACGGGACCTGAGAACTGGAAGCAGAGAGCTGTGAGGCTCTGTAATCCAGACTCGACTAACTGATGTGAAAGCAAGGCCCCCTGTACCGGCTGGTTTGTGTGTCAATTTGACCCAAGCTAGGGGTCATCGGAGAGAATGAGCCTTGGTTGAAGAAAAAAAAAATGGTTCCGTGAGATCCAGCTGCAATTTTCTCAATTCATGATCAATTGGGGAAGGCCCAGTCTATTTTATCTGCTGATGTTATCCATGGGATGGTAGTTCTCAGTTCTGTAAGAAAGCAGGCTGAGCAAGCTAGGGGAAGCAAGCCAGTAAGCAGCACCCCTCCATGGCCTCTGCATCAGGTCCTGCCCCCCAGGTTCCAACCCTGTTTGAGTTCCTGTCCTGACTTCCTTTGGTGATGAGCAGCAATGCAGAAGTGTAAGCAAATAAAAACTTTCCATCCCAACTTGCATTTGGTCATGGTGTTTTGTTGCAGCAATAGAAACCCTAACCAAGACAGCCCCATTCTCCCTGGATTCTATGATTTCAAAGCCAACTGATGACATATTCAGGATTCTAGCTCAGTTCTCTGACTCTAAGTATTCCATCTGTATACTTGTAGACATCTGTGGATAATATGTAGCTCCTGACTGGTGTACCTACAGTCCATTCTCCACTTAGGATGGTTTCCCATATGACATCTCAACTTTAGAAGACTGAAGGAAAAATATGTAGACAATAGAAACTGAATTTTGAAATTTGAATTTTGACCTTTCCCCAGGATATGAACCCTGATGCAAATGTTGTTGACACCGTGTTTTAAAGGCTAGGTCAGGAGAGCTTAAGGTGTCTGTGCTTAGGTTCTGTTAAGCATGATTCATTGTGAAGACATCTCAATAATTCTCATGTGTGTCTAGGTTGTGAACTGCTGACTTGAAGTTGTTTATCATGACTCCTCACACACCATAGGTCAGGTTCTGGGATATTTCCAAAGACAGTTTGAGAATCATTCATTATTTTTGTGTAACTCGTCAAATTCATAGGTCATTTTAAGAAAGTCTGTCCAAACAACAGATACTATCTTCTTATATCTCAAAATGACAATGTTTTAATTTATGCTCATTCATAAACATGTATCGATAGTGTAGTTTAATCATTTTGTTTAAGGAGCCGGTGTTAGATTCCCCATGATGTCTAAATATTTTAGGGGAAATCTAAAATACATAATTGAACTCTCTTTTGAAGACCTATATGTTTGAAAATAAAACACTGAAGGTGAGCCTCCTTCTGAGAGGTTTGCTCAGGGCTTTAACATTCCTAAGACCAGGATCTTCGGGTAGAGTCTGAGACTTCTTGAAACTACTTTCCCTGGATCCTGGTTTATTGGAGGGAGCAGCATCTCACACAAGAGCCCAGTAACCACTGATTCCTTGTTGCCTGGAACCAAAGCCCAGAGCACTTACTGCTCCAGGTTTATTACCCAAGTGTCTCCACTCCAGCCCTTGCTTACCGCTTCCACTTCCTCCAGGTGCTCAGCCCTTCAATCTCTTCCCACAGCCTGCTATTTGTTATTTTGTTGATGCTAAAGACTTAGCCCAGGGGCCTCACTGAGGAGTGGCTTGCAATATCCCACCTGGCTAGAGCTGCGGGCTGCTCTTTGCCCTGGATTGCTCATTAGATCACCATTCGGAGAAAATCTCAACTTTCAGAGCCACGTTTAAATCCATGTCTGTAAATAATTCCACAACTTACCTCCTTTGAGTTTTTTTGGTCTTGCCTTTCTACTTTGAATCATATTTATAAAGTTTCTATTATGAGATCTATTTTATATGTATCTGTGTTAATGATTTGCATGGCCCCCCCCCCTTTTTAGGAAGATCACAAAACCCTTGATTTTTGTAGCTGTCATTATCAAAAAGGTGTGAGCCCTTGTCTGCCCCCAGATGGCTACAGATACCAGAAAGAAATGGCCCAAGGAATTTAGTAATTCTGCTGTGCCTAAGAAGAGACTCTGGGTAGTACTTACAGAGCAGTAGCAAGAGTCCCAAAACAATCATGCCAATCCCCGCTGGGCCAAGTCTGACGTTTGACTCCCTAACTCCGTCGTCAGTGACAGTCCCGTACATGTCATCTGTCACCCAGGTGGTGTCCCCACTGTAGATGCCTGTGGTGCTGGAGTGCAAGCATACACGGTGGTCATCACAGAAGCAGGCATCTAACAGCACGGTCTGTGGCAATTCACACGCTCTGTTGTGACTGTCCTTCACGAGGATGGGGATTTGGTAGGGTCCTGGAGACAAAGTCTGCTCAGTCATAAGGATGGCAGAGGTTCCTGGAGAACAAGGAAGACAGAGGGAAGAGGTTAAAACCCCTGGAAGTAACCCTTCCTGATGCCCTAGGCAGGCTCAGCTCCTCTCTCCAAGTTCTGTGTTGTTAGGGTCAGAGTTGAAGGTTCTGCATATGGAGAGAGCCAGACCCCATACTTGTCTTCCTTTCTATCAGTTACCCTTGTCATCGACTGTGGCATGTACTGCCACACTCTAGAGTGCCTCATCTTAGTGACATGTCCCATGATTTGCTCAACTATTTCTGCAATATTTGACAATTTGGATTTAAAAATTTACACTTATAAGTAAGGATATAACAGCTCCTTTTAGAAACAATTTTATTGGTGAGAAGAAAGTGAGTGAATATCTTCAGGATAGGAAGATTTGAGAGAAATCTTTGTATTTGCCTGGGATTAATTAAAGCGGGGAAGTGTGACCTTTGGTGTTTGTCGAATTGCATGTTTATTTCAAGGGATTAAATATTGGTTTACTGCCAACGTGTATAAAAAACAATGAGTTAGCTTGAATTTGCACATTATAGTTTTTAACTTAAGTAGTGAAGTATTTTGACTTTTTTCTTCAGACTGATTTCTAACTTCCCAAATGCGTAGTATACCTGATTGAGACAGGGTTCTAATCAGTCTGGGCTGACCTGGAACTCTACTCTGTACACCAGGCTGGTCTTGAACTCACAGAGATCCACCCCCCTCTGCCTCCCAAGTGGTGGGATCAAAGGTGTGTGCCATGGCCACCTGGCTTTTAATTTTAATTTTTATTTAATGTAACTATGTCATGGAAAGAGACATAAAATTGGGTTCGACTACTGGACTATATTTAGCCATTCCTTTGTGTTGGACCTTCGAGTATGAGCACCTTTCTAGTCTACTTACCATTGATGGACCTGATATCCCATATGTTAGCTGTGTCTGGTGACTCGTCAACTACACAAAAGGTAAAGGGAGACCCGAAAGAATGATCGCTGACATAGATCCTGACAGAGGAAGCCTGGGTGCAGACACTTCTACTTTCAGCATAAATGATGGGACAGTAATCGTTGGCGTCGGGAACCTCAATGCATATGGTTCCCGTAGCTGTTCTCCCAGAGCCATCTGAAAAGGAGAGCATCGTGGGCGTTAGGGTAGGCAATGCCAGGGAGGAGATTCTATTTCATATCCCACATGGATGCCGTAGGAAGTGTGAGCAGTGTGAGAGCCGTGTGAGGTGTGATGGTTTCTGGCTGGCTAGGTTGTTCTAGTCACCATAGTGTCTCTGGAATTCTTTCAGCCTTTCTTCTCTTGTGTTTGATGCTCACTCTTCTGCAGATGTGTTTTCTCTTCCTCTCATTCCCTTGATCTCAATGAACATGAGGGTGGAAGATGGCATGTCCTTCAAAGAACCTTCATCCTTTGCTCTTCTCAGCCTGTCTTAATGAGGCAGACCCCACAGCAGCTGTCAGCCTCCCCATTCAGGGTCTGACAGGCTCTGTGCATGGTACAGTGTTCACAACTCTGGTGTGTGTGGGAGTACAATTGCTTGCATATTTTATTCTGTTTGTTTTTGTTGATAAGAAATTTAATTTTTCTCTCTCTAATGACTCTTCTAGAAAAAATGTCAAGTTCCCCCCTAATCTACTTAAAACAAAGTATTGGTCAATATGACTTATTAGAAATGGCAGAAGATAAAAATTGGGGTCTGAGCGAAGTCTGCTTCCTGTTTTATGTGTTACAGTGATAAAAGTATTGTTTTCACTGTGCAAGGAGCCTTGATTTTCTCATTTGAAAACTCAAGATATTATCCTCTCTCTCTAGGTTAGCTAGCTAAATAATGTTACAAGATGTTAGTACACTTAAGGGTAATATTTTATTACATTTATTTATCTGTGTGTTTGTGTATTTGTTGTCTGTGTCTGTGTTTGTGTGTGCTTGTATATGTGTGTGTGCGTGCCTGTGCATTTGTGTGTGTGCACGTGTCTTTGTGTGTGAGCACCACATCAAGTACATGAAGGTCAAAGGACACCTTGCGGTAGTTGGTTGTCTACTTCCATCATGTGAGTCCTAGAAGAAGAACTCAGGTCATCAGGCTTGGCAGCAAAGACCTTTACCCACTGAGCCATCTTGCCTACCAAGATGCTTTTGGACACCTAAGTGATGATAAAGTTTATCATCACAAGACTTTCTAAAGTCTGTTTGCTTACTCTTTTGTTAGAGTCATAGCACAATGTTCCATAGTTGGTTCTGACTTGTGGCCTTGTGATTTGTTAACTAAAGCAGAAGCTGTTGTTACAACACTTGCTCTCTAGGGCTTCCACCTACTTGCTTGTTGTGTACCCATTCTGGCTCAAGGAAAACAACCCAGATAATGATGCCCTCTGCCTACACGGATCCTGTGCGCAGGTAAGCAAAACCCTTTTTAATCTTTTGTGAATTTTGGTAAAACTTTTTCTTTTCTTTCTTGGGCCATAGTTATCATTTTGTTCTACTTATTGCAGATTTTCACATATGACAGAAGCATGATCAATGTGCTTAGACTCTGTTTTGAAAAAAATTAGCCCTCCAGAATGATGACAAAAAGCAAGAAAATGTTAGATGTTTAACTGAGATGAACGTTGAAAGAGGCACTCTGGATGAAGACAAGAACTTGTGGGTCATTTCTTGGACTTTATTGTGCTTTTAGGGTTGTTTATTTTGAGCCTTGTGTTTAGTCATTCACCTTTAAAGTGTCCGGATAGGGCGTCACTTTTCTCTCTGAACACTTTAAAGGCCCAGATTGAGAGCAGCTCACTAACTGCTACCTCGGCCTTGCCTTAGGCATACATTGAATCATCGGCCTTTCTCTCCATATATGGTGAAGGCCAGAGAGAGCTGTTCACTATCCAACCTCCTCAGGCTTCCTTTAGGGAGACAGTTGAGACATTTATCTCTCTTCTTTCTGACTTCATTTGCTCTGTAGCAGCTGGCTTCCTAGGCGTTGTTCTGGAGAATCATTGATTTCGACAAATAAACAAATTCCTGTTGCTATTCTCCAGAAGGAATATGTCATCAATTTTCCAATGAAGGAAGTGGATTAATCTTTGCTTAAAGATAGTAGAATTTCAATCACCTGAAGCTTTGTTGACCAAGAGTATCTTGCAATGTACAGGGTTGTCTATTTAAGCAACAGGAAGGTGTCACATCATAGCTTAGTTCTGGTGACGAAAGTCAGCATGCTCCAGGCTCGCTGCCTCCCACCAAGGTGACCCTGTAATGACCTTTGGGCACAGTTTGTAATCCTGACTGTGGAGAAGCATTCCTCACATACTCCACAAGTGAGATTAGCCACACTCAAGCTATGCGGTCATAAATAGAAACAAACTTTTATTTACACAATGCCTAACTTTTATGTCTCATCCGATAAAACACACTTGATTCTGATTTGGAACTAGGTGAGATAAATTATGGCTTGAGTATCAAATTTATGGTTATGTGTATAATTAAATTCTATTTTTTAAGTTTGATAAGTTCAGTTCTTAATCTTACATATTCAAAACTTTCTGTTTTAAGTTTCATTTATACCATTAAATAATAAATTTTGACTAATACAACTGTCAACATTAGAGTAGTTGTACTAACAATAGTTCATGTAATTGTATTATTTATCTATTAATCATATTAAAATATTGAAAAGAAGTTTCTTACCATCTATAGCCAGGATCTCTGCTGCATAAACCCCATCCGTAATATATTTTGACTTCGTGTCAAATTCCCTAGAAAACTGTATCTCACCAGTCCTTGAATCAACTTTTAACCAGCTGCCTGCATCATGCCCTATGATATACCTGTTTTTAAATAAACAAGTTCATCGTTATGCTTCTGTGAAAGTTAGACTTTTAAATCACATCAGAACTATAATACAATGAACCCATGAACTGTGTTTGATTCATCACGACAATTGTCTTAGTTTACAAAATGTATGTGTGTGTGTGTGTGTGTGTATCCTAGTGAGAATCCAGTATTAAATGTATTATTGTGTTAGGTTGACAACAACATTTCATCATTCCTTTTCTTGATTTTTAATTAGATAGTAAAATGTATGGATATATATCAGGTCGATTAATTTATAATATTAAGTTATGCCAAATATCCTATTAGTTTGAAAAAAATATTTATTTTTATGCATGACAGACTCTGCTTGCTGGTTGTGGGTGTGAGGCAGGCTGGTATCAGAGGGCCTGGCTGCTGGCTTGCTCAGGAGCTGGTGGTAGCCCTTAGCTGCCATTCTGTCTGGGTTTTGTTATGGATAAGGATCTAAAGGACTTAAGCTGATTGGAAGAACACTGGGTTCTCCAGCAGGTGAGATCCAGCTCCTGCACTTCCTTCATCTGATTCTCTCTGTCATTTCCTCATGTGAGTAGACTTCAGAAGCTTTCCTCAAAGCCAATTAGGTTATTACATTTATAGACTTTGTTCACTCTACAAGAACTGAGGAGGAAGAAGAGGAGATACAGATGAAAAGCGTGAAGAGAAGACCATTTTAGTGATTTCTAGGGTATCTTGTGTATAGTCTCTGGGCCTAGTGCCCCTAATGTATACTGTTCTCTTTTCCTGTTTTGGCTTTTTGTTTTCACATATTCCTGAAGCACCTATGTCTCAGCCTCTTTCACTCTTTCTTTTTTTCCCTTTTAGGTCAAGCAGAGAGTTGAAAGTCATCTCAAGGATAGTCACAGGTTTTATGGAAACAGGTAGTGACTCATTCTTTATGGTGTGCCACTGGCTACAATATAACCTACAGAGGCTTAGTGCTGGGTAGTACAGCTGAGCTCAAAAGATCAAAGAGAGTCTCATGGCAGCATCGGCAGTGCTTTAATGTTGCAATCATTTCCCAGATGCATTGACTCTATAAGTAGCCAGAGCTCCCACTAGCATGTTATTAAATTCCAAGAAAATGCCAAATAGGGTCATAATCCTCTAAAATAACCAATAAGAGAAAACCCCCTTTCTCCAAACCCTACACAAATTTTGTAGCACACACCACATGAATGAACAGTGGTTAGAACTGCCACGCAAGTATGAACAAGTGTTTGCTATACCTGACATTTGTTGCCGGGCTCCCAGTGTCCATATCTATGGCTGTGTAGGTGCCAAGCACATAGTTCATTAAGGAGTCTCCCCTCACTCCTCCTCGTAGACTAAACGTCATGGAACTTGGGCGAAAGGTCGGTCCTTCCCGCACGTTAACAACCTGGATTCTCACAGGGGTGGAGTGCATTTGGAATTGGGATGCCACTGAATGGTGAAACTCAGCTTGGTTTCTAACTCCAATGCTGAGGTAAATGTTAGGTTCCTGTTCGTAATCCAGCGTCTGAAATGATAGAAACAAACAGGTTTGAACTAGTAAAGAGTTCTTTCTTTGGGAGGATGGCAACGGCGAGGGTGTGGCATATATAGATGTGTTTAAGTGTGTTTTCATGAGTGTCATAGGTACGTGTGTGTGTGTGTGAGGCTGATGTTGGGTTTCCTTCTCTCTCTCTGAAACTGAAATGTTTGGCTGGTCTGGCTAGTGAGCTTGCCTTGAGGACATCCTGGTCTCTGTTTCCTGTGCTCTTGGGTTACAGATGGGCCCCCATGCCCAAATGACTTTTTTCTGGGTTTTGAGGATTTGAACTTTGGTCCTCACATTTTAATGGCAAGTGCTTTACCATCCATACCATTTCCCCAGCCAAGTGCTCCCTTTAGATAGAATAAGAAACTTCATGCGGAGGCTATACACTAGGGCAAAGTCTTGGAATGATGCAATTCTGATGTTTAAATTGAGATAGTTTTAGTTTCATAAGGATTTTTACGCATATGATCACTTAAACCTTTTGCATGTGTATAGGTCAGTTAAATTTATAGGGTCATTTGTTCTTTGTTTATCTTTGTTTGTTATGAGGGTGGGAATAGAACCCAGGCCCTGAGCATGCCAGATGGGTTCCCTACCACTGGGATATCCATCCAATTCCTAAGCCCATGACTTAAAATTGAGATGATTTTAGAGTTTTCAACCGTTTACATAAAAAAACTTTAAAATGAAATAAGTGACACTTATTTTAAAAGTAAATCTATAATGGATCAAAAATCACCCATTATTATTGGCTGAGTAATTAGGACTCCAACCTCCTTTTGTAGAACTCACATCTGAGAATCTCTCTGAAGTAGTAATGACAGAATAAAGGAGACAAAATCTAGGATGTAGGCAATCATATAATCATTATTGAGATGATGCAAACAATTATAAGAAATCATGCTATTACCATCTGCCCAATATTGGAACTTAGTTGCACAAGATCTGGTCGACAAGATGGCTCCTTTGTTAGGCACATTTAAGTAAATGCCACACCCAGAGAAATAGTCACCTTTGAACTGAGTTTCCGGGATGAATGGTGAATTCGGTCTTTTGATCTAGAGTGATTGATGTGAGGACATGAAAGGTCACAGGTGGAAAGGTCATGGTAGAAACAAGGTGTGCTGGGCACTGTCTGTGAGACAGTGTTCTGGAGACTAACGTGACCAACACTGGGTCTTTGTTGAATCCTGGTTTACCATCTTCAGACTGGGATCTCACAGACCTGGTTGGATCCTGTCTTTGTCATTTGCCACCCAGGAGAACTGAAGCAATTCAGTCTTTGATTTTGTCTCATTTTCTATAAAAAGTATTCACAGCTTTTCTTCCCACAGTGTCTTGGGTTAGAGGAGGGTCTGTGTGCAGAGCATGATAGCTGGTGTAGAATATTGCAGTTGCTTAGTAAAGACTAGTGTTTTCTCCTTTTGTTATTACATAAACACCCCCAATGAGTGGGTCCTCAGTTCCTCTGCTTGCTGCATGAAGCCTTTTCCAACAAACCTGGTTCGGAAAGATCTCACCTTCTCCTATCCCATCGGTATTTCACTCCTTGATGGGCATTACATCCTACCCTGGCATTGCTATTCGTTGTAAAGGACATACTACTTACTTTGAGGGCACTTTCCTTATTTTTTCTCAGTGAAATATGTGACCAGCACACCTTGTTTCTACCATGACCTTTCCACCTGTGACCTTTCATGTCCTCACATCAATCACTCTAGATCAAAAGACCGAATTCACCATTCATCCCGGTGAATGGTGCACTTTGAGCACTATGAGAACAATATAGCTTTAGCTTTCTTGATAATAAATATTGTATTGCTGGCCAAGAAGACTCCTTCATCACAGTCTAGGAAACTCACAAATATGAAAGGCATTCAGGCTCTGAAGTACTTTTGGAAGGCATATTCTTAACCTCAGAATCACTGGCATTTTCTTTGGAAGGAACCCTTATGGATCCCATGCTTACCTTGACCAATTTCAAAATGCCTTCATTGGTTTTTGGATCTGTTTGGATTTCAAACCAGTTCCCATCATTGCCAGAGAGGATGGAGTATTGAGCTAACCAGTTGTCAGTGCCTTCCTCATCGAGATCGATTGCTTGCAATCTTATCAGTTCTGAGCTCAAACAATTTTCTTCAATACTTGCTGAGTACTGAAATAAACAGATCAAGTCCATGTCATGGATTTGCAAAGGAAGAAAGACATTTACTATCATATAATTATCCTCTAAAATACAAACAACTATGCCAACGATTTTTGTATCATTTGGCATCTAGTCACTCACAAATCTAAAAACATGATTGTAAGATAATAAGATATGTTTTCATATGCTACATGTGAAATCAATATTCCATTGCTGCTTCATTTTTTCATATTTATTTTTGACTTACTTTTCTCTTTTAAATAAATAATGACATATTTTTAAATAATCTGTTAATGGCCAAATAGTAAACATTGGACTTTGTGGGCCACAAACTCTTCAGAGGCAATGCTTATCATGTCACTGTTCCAGCACAAGGTAATGAGAGATGACATGGGAGAAGAATGAAGAAGAAGGAGGAAGAAGGAGGAGGAGGAGAAGGAGAGGTGGAGAATGAGGAGGAGGAGGAGGAGAAGGAGGAGAAGCATGAGGAGGAGGAGGAGGAGGAAGAGGAGGAGGAGGAGGAGAAGAAGAAGAAGAAGAAGAAGAAGAAGAAGAAGAAGAAGAAGAAGAAGAAGAAGAAGAAGAAGAAGAAGAAGAAGAAGAAGAAGAAGAAGAAATATTTTTTACTGAAATAGTAAAAATTCCTGGCTCTGCTATTTGGATTTTGCAATTTTTTTTTAACTTAAAGTTTCATATAGCCCAGGCTAGTCTTGAATTTCTTATGTAGCTGAGAAAGACCTTGAACTTGTGTTCCTTTTGCTTTTGCCTCTCAGGAGCCATGACTACAGGTATGCTGCACAACACTGTTGCTGGGGATCAAACCCAGGGCTCCAAGCTTGCTGGGTAACTATTATGCCAACTGCACTATCTCCCTAGTCCCAGATTTAGGATACTTTGTGATGAAGGTGAGAACGGGAGTTGAGGATGTCTGGGACTCTAGAATAATTAACTCAGCAACTTGCAATTGTGCTACTATTCAAAAGTGCTACTATTGTTTCATTGGATCAGCAACTTCCCACATTTCTGTGAGTAGAGTATGTGGAGGGGACTGGTTTTACAGAGGGGGTTTTCTTGGAACTAAAAGTCAAAAATAAATGTATAGGGGCAGGAAAGGTTGCTCAGTGGGTTGAGACACTTCCTGCTAAGACTTATAACCAGAGTTTGAACCTTGGGACCTACATGATATAAGGAGAGAACCAACTCCTGCAAGTTGTCCTCTGAGTTCTACATGTGCACCCTGGCACATGTGTGCTGACACATCACACACACACACACAACACACACACACACACACACACACACACACACACACACACACACAGTAAATAGATGTTAATAAAAATAAAAAGATTGGGTTGGAAAAGTGGTGCAGCAGTTAAAGAGCACCGACTGCTCTTCCAGAGGACCCAGGTTCAATTCTCAGCATCCACATAGCAGCTTACAATTGTTTCTAACTTCAGTTACTGGGAATCTGACACCCTCACACAGACATATATGCAGGCAAAACACAAATACAGATAGAAATAAAAATAAAAATTAAAAGCTGTTAAAAATAAAATAAAAATATTTTAAAGTAAAATATAGAATGCTAAAAAATAAAAAGACAAACATACAGGTGTGTTACCATTCATCAGAAATGCTAAAGTTTATATAATGAAGCTGAGTTCTCCCACAGTGTAACAGCCAGGCTTCAGAATAAGCATAAAGGCAAACTGATCATTGACAAGGGAGAAAGATAATTAGAACAATAACTTACTGAGGTTTTCTCCAAGATGGGGAAATTGTCATTGACATCTAAAATCTTGATTCTGCAGTCACATTCAGAGGACAGCCCATCTGTGGCTCCATCCCGATCTGAGCCCCTTACCAGTAGATTGTACATACTGTGTTGCTTAATTAGAATGAAAGAGAATCAGAAGGCTTAGGTCTTGTGACTCCAACACAACTGTAGTGGCTATTCCTGGTTGTCAACTTGACTACATATGAAACTCAAGCAAGCCAGTAAGCAACATTCCTCCATGGTCTCTGCCTCAGCTACTGCTTCCTGACCTGCTTGAGTTCCTGTCCTGACTTCCCTTGGTGATGAACAGTAATGGAAGCATAAGCTGAGTAAATCCTTTTCTCCCCAACTTGCTTTTTGGTCGTGATGTTTGTGAAGGAATTGGAACCCTGGCTAAGACAACAAGCCAACGCCATTAGTTGTTTTTTAATAGGTGCATAAAATGAAATCTGTATTACTGACCACTTAGTTTTCATTAAAAAATGACTAGAGTATTTTTCCTTCCCTCCTGAGCACTGGACTAAGGTCATGCACAAATTATCTCATTTCTGCTTTTACAAAACCAAATTCATTGTTACCGTTCATTCATAGAAGGATTTACCTCTCTGTCAAGGAAGTTGGACATCGTGCGGACTTCTCCAGTGTACCTGTTCACCATGAACATAGGTGCGCCAGCGGGCTCCTGGGAGATGATCTTGTATGCAATTTTAGAATTCAAGTGATTGTCTTCATCTGCATCTGTGGCACTTAACTTTACCACCAGTGCATCTATAAGTAAGGATGGAGATAGAGAATGGTTAGATTTCTACTAGATTCAATCCCTCCAGGCATTAGGTATAAAAAGAGTGGCTGGTCTTTCCTTCAATTTTCCTGACTTCCTCGAGAGTATGTTACTGTAGCTTACAGCAGGGAGTTGCGTTACCCACATCAGTAGTTACAAAAATAACAGTAGCCAACATATGAAATTCCTGGCAATTTATTCCTTCATTTTCTTAATGATAAGTTAGCAGCAAACTGGTATCCTTTAATATATGCAAAAGTTCAATAGAGTGTCATAAAGTCAACGGAAGTGATTTAATAAGATTTGTTTTTACCATGGACTTGTGAAATTATTTTCTATTGTTTAATTTAGAAGTTGATAACTTAGTTAAATTCAACATCCCAATCATTTATTGCTTATCTTTTTTGAGACTAGGTATGTCTGTAGACCAGGCTGGCCTCAAACTTGCAGGTGTGTCTACCTACCTCTGCCCTTGGAGTGCTTGGGTCAAAGGCACATGCTATCATTCCTGGCAAATGTGTATATTGCTAATTGTCACTTAGAGCAGAATTATTACTGTTTGCACTAGAAGATAATTTATCAAAGTAAAAGTTATATAGTTATCAAAATGAGTAATTGTTCAGAGAAATATAAAAAGTTCCTAATTATTCATGCAGAGAAAGACCAGGCCCCCTGGACCCTTCCCATTGGCAACATCCATCTGCAGGGTTGATTTTCCAGACTATGCCAATATTTTATCTCCCAGGCCTCAAAGTGAAGACCCTACTGCAGAGAATCTTGGTGCTCTTAAACAGAAAAAGCATGGGCAACAGGAGTTTGAAGCTTATGAAGGTGTGTCCTGGTCCTGAGGGTGATTGTGCTGAAGCTGTGCTCACAGGAGGAAGAGGAAGAGGAAGAGGAAGAGGAAGAGGAAGAGGAAGAGGAGGAAGAGGAAGAGGAGGGGGAGGAGGAGGAGGAGGAAATAGTATTGAACTGGGTGTGGCTTTCTCCTTTTCCCTCACCAAGGCTGCTCTGAGGTATGTCAGCAAGAAGCTAAGGCCAGAGTTGTTCACCCTGGCCCTGGCCCCAGCCACCTCCCTGTGTCCCTTAGACAAAACCTTTCTGCCTTTTCACACCTTCTTACTCTGTATGTTCAAAACATGTGTTTTTCTGTCTTTCTTTTTAGTTTTGCTATTATTGCCTCTGGAATGTCTTTCAAGGTATAATGTGAGATGCAGAACTGAAAGGTAGAAGATTATCTGAGGATCAGAAAGAGATGCCAGTGGGCAGAGAGGGGAGGGAGGGAGGGAGGGAGAGAGAGAGAGAGAGAGAGAGAGAGAGAGAGAGAGAGAGAGAGAGAGAGAGAACAGAATGTCTCTTGCTGCCTGAAGACATGGTGGCTCTGTTGGAGAGAATGTCTCCTGTACCTCTCCTATGATTCAGCTATGACCTTTCCAATGATAGAACAGAATGGAGTCTGTTGTGGTTCTCGATTTCCTCAGTTTACTTCTTCAGAGTAAGTCAATTCACCCATTTCTGAGAATGACGCTGAACACCGGCCCAACTGCGTGTATAAGAATCACCTATAAATAGGAGCCCATCTATTTAACTATTCATTTTTCTTTTTTTTCCCAGTCTTCCTTCTACAATTCCCCCACACAAATCCCCCTTCACCTCTAAGAGAGTGCTCACCTCTACCCACTCCCACCTCACCATTCTTTTTTTCTATATTCTTTGTTTACATTCCAAATGCTTTCCCCTTTCCCGGTTCACCCCTCCCCATATGTCCCATAAACCCACTCCTGTAATCCCAGCACTCTGGGAGGCAGAGGCAGAGGCAGGCAGATTTCTGAGTTCGAGGTCAACCTGGTCTACAGAGTGAGCTCCAGGACAGCCAGGGATACACAGAGAAACCCTGTCTCATAAAAACCAAACCAACCAACCAACCAAACAAACACCCCCCCAAACAAAACAAAACAAAAAAACCCAAACAAAACAACAAAAACAAAACAAAACAAAACCCTATCTATTTTTCTATTTCTAGACATTAGAATGTTTGGGGTTTATTCAAATGGAGCTTGGCTTTTTCCCATAGTTGAGTAGGCCAGCCTGTCAGTCTTCCAAGGCTTCTGAGGAGGAAGTGACTGACAGTGCAGGAAAGGGGCGGGGCGCACTCACTGGCGTCGCTGTTCTCTTCGATGTGGGCTGTGTACACATTCTGAGTGAAGACTGGGGGGTTGTCGTTCACATCCATGACCTTCACTCTGAGCTCCAGCGGTCTCTCCAAGTCTTCTCCCCGGGAGTTGAGAGCACGGCAATGGATCTGGGCGAAGCAGAGTGAAGCTGTCTTTCTCCACTTAATTAGCAACTCGCTTGACATACTGTTTCTCAGAATATGAAATACGATTCAGAGTATACTGGAGCCTAGCTACTGAAATGTCATCGGAACTTGCTCATAAACAGGTGTAATACATGGGACACCAACTTGACTCTTTCAGACTTGTTCTTTCAAACTTTTCGATTGTTTCAATCTACTGTTTTATTTTTAATACACAGATTTGGTTAATTTTCTTTTTTTTTTCAAAAGGAGGGAAAAAACTTAAAAAAAATTAATAAAAATCCATGGCCAGGACTTACCAGGAACAGTGGGGTTATCTCTCTGTCCACCACTGAGGTAATGTTGATTTCTCCTGTCCGAGGGTTGATGGTGAACACCCCATAAGGTGGCCGATCAATTCCCGCTCCGGAGATTCGGTAAGTTATCCTCTGACTCACCTCACAGTCAGATCTGATCTACAAGACAGATGGTTGGGCTTGGGACCTAATTTAGGTACAGTGGAGTTTGAGGTGGAACATCACAGCTGAGCCTCTCCAAGTTTCAAACTATGGTGGGTGAAATGACGTAAGTTCATAGGCTCATTGCAGGATTATACAAGTGTGTGTGTGTGTGTGTGTGTGTGTGTGTGTGTGTGTGTGTGTGAAAGTAGGTGCCCTTGGAGGCCATAGGCATCAGACCCTCCTGGAGCTGGAATTAGAGACAAGTGCAAGCCACCTGAAATGGATATTGAGAACAGGTGTGAATGAATTCCAAGTCCTCTACAAGAATAATATGCATTATTAATCTCTGAGCCATCTCTGCAGCCTGCCTCCCTTGCTTTTATTTTTGAAACAGCCTAGGTGAGCCTCAACCTTGCTGAGGGTGACCAGGAATTCTGAGACTTTCCCTCCACTCCCTCCAGAGCTGGAAAAGCACACGTGGCTTCATATAGTTCTAGGGACAAGATCCGAAATGTTTGTACAGTAGGTAAGCATTCTACAAACTGGCCTACATTCCCAGTGTCTCTTTAGATTTTTTTAAAAGAATTTGGTTTATATTAGTATTGCTTAGAAACTTATAATGATGCGTAAGTGAAAAATGTGAGATGAAAAGTGGTGCTTAGCAACAAGAAAAATTATCTATCTCTATCTATCTATCTATCTATTTATCTATCTATCTATCTATCTATCTAATCTATCTATCTATTTTGAGTTTTATTTCCACAAATTTAAAATGTTAACATTTTGGAATATACTGCAGAAGAGAATTTGGGTAAAAGATCTGCTACCTAAACATCACAATTCAAAGAAGCTGGAAATACAACCTTTGTTAGCTCAATTCTAAAGATCTTTTCTACCTAGGAGAAAACCTAGCAATACCCCCAAGGAAAATGCACCCAGGATAACAGCTCTATAACTCATAAAGAGTTAAGTGAAAACAATATCTTCAAGTTTTCCTCAAATCTGGATGTCAGTGAGAGAGGATGCATCTCCTTCTTGAACGCAGTGCAACAGCCTTGCAGACATTTGCTCTGTTTTCCTCCTGAAGCTGAGAAGGGATTTGGCGGACAACCCTCCTTGATTTCAGCGAAGGTCCAGGGTCAAGATGGCAGGAATTAAGTGGCCTCCAGCTTTTCATGGACACAGTAAGTGCATGCTCTTCTAGTATTTCTTTCTCATTGCTAGCCTTTCCTTGTGAATGCCTGCTGTGACTCTTAGCTTTTATGGCCAGTGAGAGTGCTCCTGTGTAAACACATTTGCAGCCAAGCCTGATGGGCTGAGTTTGAGTCTCAAAACCCACCTGATGGAAGGAGAGACTCCCA